>NC_081411.1:196982448-197115448 GCF_030272615.1 Cryptomeria japonica
TCATAATTGTTTCAAGCATGATGCTAATTAAAATTTTTCATAGCCTTTTAGTTAGAAAACTAAACAAAGGGAGTTGGAAAACAAAAACCTAGCAGTGTTTGGTATTTATGGTGCCTCTGGGTCACACTTATGGGTAATGTCGTCGTGTTGAACTATTGCACTTAACACCTAATAAAGTTGCATCAACGACGTCTATGGCATCGTCCCTATAAATCGTCGGGGAGTAATAAGGGAAACTTGGAATTTAAAATCCAAGGGGAGGGTAATCCCCCTTGGATCGATAATCTAATAAGATAATCCTTAAATGATTTTACATCCATTGAGTTAAACCATAGTAAACCCCTTTAGGGTTTATTGAGTGAAATATTTTTATAAATTTGATTTAATCTCGAAGAGTTGTTGATGATTGACAGTTGGGTCAAGGGTGACGCTAATGATAGGTATTAGGATCTAGTTGTTTTAGGCCACAAGCAATAGGCCATCTTGAGCCTTTTCTTAAGTGCTACCATTGTGGGTAGCAACTGCAGAGAAACTATTTGGGACATTGACCCTAGAAAGGGTTGCGTACCCACCAAATGGTTTACATTAAACCATAGATTAGAAAATAGAACTACATACTTTACACCTTGATCCCGTGCCAAAACGGGTATGTAGGTAGTCTAGGGACAAAGTTGTCCCTAGTACTCAGGTGTTCGTGGATGGGGTCTAGGTTTTGGTAAGAAGAAGGATTGTGAAGAATCCTATGTTGAAAGATAAGTGTAAAAGTATTTCAATGCATACTCAGAAGGAACCCCGTATGGATTCGCTTGACTTCTCGAGGCTTTAAGCCAAATTTTGAGGTGGAATTCAAGCTTGCTTTATGTTATTTTGATTTCTCCTAAGGAAGGCGACCTTGGTGTGCTCCTATTAGAGGAGTGTAGTACTTAGTGAGAGACTCAGGACCTGAATGGTCCCAATGAGTCTAAGTCTCTGGCCAGAGCACCTCCTATCCCATTTGGATAGATGCCTACCCCATATGGGTAGATGCCTATCCTATATTGGATAGATGAAACCTTTTGTTCTGTGTGGATAGATGCCTAATCCGCATAGTTAGATGCTCATCCCGGATGGATGAATTCCTAATCCAAATGGATTGATGCCTAGAGTATGTGATTGGATCAAACACAAATGATTAAAAAAAAAAAAGAGGTCAAATTTTGGTGGGTTAAGTATAGTGGGTCATTACATAGGATTGGTTTTACTTTGATGAAAAGACCTGCATATATACCAAACTTTCTATCCACCATGTTTTTGTCAACTCTTCAGAGGAGCCCAGTAGATTGCCAATATTTTTTAGAGTTTCTTTGTCCCTATATTTTGATGATAGATCGTATAATGTGATCCATATTAGATTCTCCTCAATAGATTCTTTAGAAGGATCAAAGTTGGACCTATAATCCTTAATGAAAATCTTGTCGCATACATCATGTATGGGTCGTTATTAATATATCTAGTTTTTCATGTGCTCGTTGAGGCATTATATCAGAAATCACCACCACTTAGCCCCAGTTTTTCTCACACAACCTTTCCACCTTCAGTAATGCTGGCCAACAACAACCACATTTTATGAAAAGTGATATACAACATCCCTCTGGCATAGGAAGGTAGATGTTACCCTCACTTAGATCTCTAGTAGGAGGGGTCAACGACCCCATGCATGTCCATGATTATGGTACATCTTTGTTCAACACTAATCCCTTGTCTCTTTCCTCATTTCAGGTACATCTAGCTGATCTCTGCCTCTCCCAGGTTCTTGGTTCATTTAATGTGTTCTTTGGTTCTACCATAGCCTAAAATTTTCTTTGTGAAACCATCCATATCATTTTCTATCAGGATCTGTATATTTTAAAACAAAGGATAAACAAAGGAAAAATAGAGCACTAATTTACACACAAATAATTCTTTATTGAATTCAATCAGAACTTATTACATTGAGCAGTCTATATTAATCCTTATAGTTAAAGCAGTTTTATAGAGGTTGTGGCCTCTACAACCGTTTATATCATCACCATGCAATTCATGCATTACATGCACCATATTTAGCTAACTGCATGCACAACATGCTTTATTTGTAAGAACAAAAAAAATCTCAACTGAACATGTGAATACAAAGACTAGTTCGGAACAACTAGTTCTCATGCAAAAACTAAAATTATCCTAAACAAGCTATGCATGCCTTGATCGTGATCAGTGGATGGTTGTGCATGATCGATGGATGGTTGAGTTGAAGCAGTGTGTGTTGGGAAAAATGGTGTCTCAACTTGCATTTATGCGAACTTACTATTTATAGTAAGTTTTCATTTGAACACGAAATGGTGCAAAACTCTCCCTGAAGCTTTTGGTTGGCTAGATAAGCATTCCGGTAAAGTTGCGTCGCAAGGTCACAGTTAGTTTTGAAGATATTAAAGTTTTCATCTTGGAGGGGTGCGATAAAATGTTTAAACTTAATTTTGGGGGCTTTAGAGGCTCCGGAACGCCCTGAAAAGTGGTTGTAATTGGAACAACGGGTTACGAGGTGATAGAGAACTTCGCAAGCTTTTCGGCGCTTCAAACGGTTCGTCAATCGGACACTCGGTTCTCAAGTTATGGCCTCCGGAAGTTTGTACTCTTGAAATAGGAAAAATAATTTGTATCGGATACATAAATGAGCTGTAAAAGGGAGCGACACGTGTTGATGTGTTCTTTAACATGTCATAGGGCATCTAGAAGGGAGATAAGGTCGGCTACACCTTATTAGGTGGTTTTAGCCCATGGTTTTTTAATACCGTTTGACGGTTTCTTGTATTGTATCTCCTATTTATGAGGTGTGTGAGATAGAGGTTGGGTGTAAGAGTCTTATGGCTATTGAGTTGCCTCTGAATCTCTGATTAGTGGTACTCCTACGAGGAGATTTCTCTGCAAGTATGTTGTAATCTATTTTTGATTGCTGAATAAAATATTGAGCTGCTTTTGGAGTGTGGGGTTTTTCTCCCGAAAGGGTTTTCCCCACGTAAATCACTGTGTTGTGGTATGAATGCTATTATATCTATTTCTATTTTCTGTAACTGTTGTAACGATCTAAAAAAAGTTTTGCATTACCCTCCTCTCAAGGTTAGTGTAGGAAGTTGTTTCCACTACTTAACTTCCTTACAAGTGGTATTAGAGCCTGATCACCTTTGGTTTCAATTGTGGGCAGTTGGGTTTTTTGAACTAATCTAGATTTGAGTGGGAGCTTGTGCAGAAGACACTTTTTGATCTTGTTGTAGGAATATTCAGATGGCGAGTTTGTTAGGGAGAATAGAGGTGGAGAAATTTAATGGAAGTAATTTTGAGATGTGGAAGCTGAAGATGGAAGATCTGCTAATAGATCGAGATCTTTGGGATGTTGTTGATGCAAATGTCCAAAGGCCCTCAGATCCTACTGCGGCAGCTCAGTATGATGTTATGGACCAAAAAGCCAAGGGTCTAATCAGACTGTGCCTGGTAGACTCTATTCTAATCAATGTCCATGAAGAAAACTCTGCAAAGAAGCTATGGACTAAGCTTGGTGAGATGTATAAAGTGAAATCTTTATTAAATCAAATTTTCTTAAGAAAGAAATTGTATTCCTTGAAGATGGAAGAGGGTGGATGAATTGCAGACCACCTGGAAGCATTCAATATGTTGGTGGCTCAATTAGTATCCGTCGGTGTTAAGATGGACGAGGAGGAGAAATGTCAGATCTTGCTTTGTTCTTTGCCTGATTCATGGGATTCTCTTGTTATGGCTATCGGTAGTACTTCTGTTGTTTTGAAATCTGAAGACGTGGTGGGTGCCCTACTCGGTGAAGAGATATGAAGGAAGGTATCCATCAGTTCAAAGGAAGCCCTAACCGTTCGTGGAAGACCTAAGGAGAAAGGCAAGAAGAATGAGAAGCGCGACAAGTCCAAATCCAAAGAAAGATCGAAATCTCCTGGAAAGTCCAAAGTCATTTGCTGGAATTGTGGTAAACTGGGTCACATCCATAAGGATTGCAAAGAAGAAAAGAAGAAGAAGAAAAAGAAAAAGTTTGATTCTGATTCTGAGTCCGATAAGGAAGATGGAGATGCATTTATTGCGGCTTTCGCGACTCATGCAGGTAATGATACCTGGCTAATTGACTCAGGTGCATCTTTTCATATGACTTCCAATAGAGATTGGTTTTCTGAATATGAAGGATTTAATGGAGGTAAGGTGTACTTGGGTGATGATTCACCTCTAGACATTGTTGGTCGAGGTAAAGTTAGAATCAGGTTTTCTGATGGTAGAATAAAAAGGATTAATGGTGTGCTGCATATCCCTGGATTAAAATGAAACCTGTTATCTATAAGCAAACTGATAGATGCGGGTGTGCAGGTAGTCTTTTCTGAAGCAGGATGTAAGATGATTAAGGGTGCTATGGTAGTTGCTAGAGGTGTCAGGTTTGGCACTTTGTATAAGCTTGAAGCATACACTGTTGAGTGTAATAGCACTTCTGTAAAAAGTAAATCTACGGATACTTCACTGGAAGATTTGAAGGTTTCACCTTCAGCAGATGGAAATGGTTTTTGGGTACCTAAGGGTGCTCTTTCGTCTGAAGCAAAGTTACCTGCAGAGAAGACTATGTTATGGCACCAGAGACTTGGCCACATTGGAGAAAAGGGTCTAAGGACCTTGAAAAATAAAAACCTTGTTGAAGGTTTGAATGATTGTAATCTTGACTTTGATTTCTGTGAGCATTACATTTATGGAAAACAAAACCGCGTTTAGTTTTACTCGAGTTCTCATAAAACTTGTGGTGTTTTGGATCTTATCCATTCTGATGTGTTTGGTCCAGTAGATGTCTCTTCAATTGGAAAATCCACATATTATGTTTCATTTATTGATGATTTTAGTAGAAGGACAAGGGTATATTTTCTAAAGAGTAAATCTGAAGTTTTTAGTTGTTTTAAAGAATTTAAAGCACTAGTTGAGTTGCAGACTGGAAAGAAAATAAAATGTTTGAGAACTGATAATGGCGGTGAGTTTTGCTCTAATGATTTTGATAGATTCTGTAAATACTGTGGAATTAACAGGAAGAAGACAACTCCGTATTCTCCACAACAGAATGGAGTTGCAGAAAGAATGAACAGGACACTGATGGAGAAGGCTAGGAGTATGTTGAGTGGTGCTGGTCTCGAACAAAAGTTTTGGGCTGAAGCTGTTGCCACTACTTGCTACCTGATTAACAGGTCTCCTACATCAGCTCTTGTTGATAAAATGCCTATGGAAGCATGTTCAGGTCACAAGCCTTCATCGAGACATCTTAGAGTTTTTGGTTGCGAGGCATATGCACATGTGCCAAAGGAGAAGCGAACAAAGTTGGAGAACAAGGCTGTGAAATGTATCTTCATCGGGTATAGTTATGGTGTGAAAGGATACAAGCTTTGGGACCCTGTTGCACAAAAGGTAATTCACAGTAGAAGTGTTATTTTTAGAGAAATTAAGTCTCCTTCTGTTACATTGCAGCCAGAACAGACTAAAAAAGAAGATGTGATTCAACTTCCTTCTACACCTGAAAGAGTTGAATCGAGACCCCTAGATAGGCAAGAAGTTGAGGAGAGCTCATCTAGCTCTGAATCTTCAGAAGAGGAGGAAAAACCTCCAACTCAGCTTGTTCGAAGGTCTACAAGACATAGACAACCACCTGAAAGGTATTCACCTAATGATTAGAGATGTATTTTTTCTCTGAATACTAGTGTGGATGAACCGAAATTTGTAGAAGAGGCATTAGGTATGAATGATGCAGAATCCTGGAAGATTGCTATGGAGGAAGAAATGGCAGCTTTGAAAAAGAATGATACATGGGATCTTGTACCATTGCCTGAAGGACAAAAACCTATTGGTTGTAAATGGGTGTTCAAGAAAAAGATTGGTTCAGATGGAAGCATTGAGAAGTATAAAGCAAGGTTGGTTGCAAAAGGCTACTCTCAGGTTGAGGGTGTTGATTACGGTGAGATATTTTCTCTTGTTGTAAAAATGACGTCCATTAGATTTTTGCTTTCTATTGCTACTGCTTATGATTTAGAGGTTGAGCAAATGGATGTGAAAACTGCTTTCCTTCATGGTGATTTGGAGGAAGATATTTATATGACACAGCCGGAGCAGTATGTGGTGAAAGGCAAAAGTAATTTGGTCTGTAAATTGAAGAAATCTTTGTATGGCCTCAAACAAAGTCCTAGGATGTGGTACCAGAAATTTGATACATATGTGTTGAGTTTGGGATTTGAACGTTCTAAATCAGATCACTGTGTTTATTATAAATCTGATGGTGATCATTTCTTATTCATTGCATTGTATGTTGATGATATGTTATTCATTGGTAAAGGGAAAGGTATGATTTCAGAACTGAAGTCTCAGCTCGCTGCTAAATTTGAAATGAAAGATCTTGGTGTAGAAAAGAACATTTTTGGGATGGAAATTAGAAGAGATAGGGTGAACAGAAAGCTATGGCTAGGCCAGAGTAAGTATGTAAATTCAGTGTTACAGAGGTTCAACATGCAGAATTGTAGACCATTGAGTGTTCCTTTTACAGTTGGAACGAAACTATCTGTTTCAGATTGTCCTACATCTGCATTGGAGATAGAAGACATGAGCAGAGTGCCTTACCAGAGTGCAGTTGGAAGCTTGATGTATGCTATGGTCTGTACTAGACCAGACATTGCCCAAGCAGTGGGAGTAATTTCTAGATATATGTCTAATCCTGGTAAAGTTCACTGGGATGCAGTCAAAAGAGTCTTCAGATATTTGAAGGGTACTTCAGAGTATTCTTTGTGTTATCATGGTAATTCAATTGGAGACATGACTTCCCTTGATATCCATGGTTATGTGGATTCAGATTGGGCAGGTGATATTGATAGCAGAAGATCCACCAGTGCTTATGTGTTTACTTTGTTTGGTGGTGCAATTAGTTGGATGAGTAAGCGACAGGCTGTGGTTGCTTTATCCACTACTGAAGCAGAGTATATGGAAGCTACTCATGCTTGTAAAGAGGCCATTTGGCTTAAGAGACTGTGTTCGGATATTGGAATAAAATAAGGTACAGTGACAGTTTACTGTGACAGTCAGAGTGCAATTAGCCTAGCTAAGAACCCGACATTTCATGCCTGAACCAAACATATTGATGTTCAGTATCATTTTGTTAGAGATATGGTCGAAGATGGTAGGGTGAAGCTAGTTAAGGTGGAAACTTTGATGAATGTTGCAGATGCTTTAACTAAGGCTGTGAGCACAGAGAAGTTCAGATGGTGTTCAGAGTCTATGGGCCTTATGGCCCCTACCAATTGATTCATTGTGTTGACATTCCCTTCTGCTCCTGCAAGGTGTTTGACAAGTGGGAGATTTGTTGGGAAAAATGGTGTCTCAACCTTGCATTTATGCGAACTTACTATTTATAGTAAGTTTTCATTTGAACACGAAATGGTGCGAAACTCTCTCTGAAGCTTCTGGTTGGCTAGATAAGCATTCCGGTAAAGTTGCGTCGCAAGGTCACAGCTAGTTTTGAAGATATTAAAGTTTTCATCTTGGAGGGGTGCGATAAAATGTTTAAACTTAATTTTGGGGGCTTTAGAGGCTCCGAAACACCCTAAAAAGTGGCTGTAATTGGCACAATGGGTTACGAGGTGATAGAGCACTTCACAAGCTTTCCGGCGCTTCAAACGGTTTGTCAATCGAACACCCGGTTCTCAAGTTATGGCCTCTGAAAGTTTGTACTCCTGAAATAGGAAAAATAATTTGTATCGGATACATAAATGAGCTGTAAAAGGGAGTGACACGTGTTGATGTGTTCTTTAACATGTCATAGGACATCTAGAAGGGAGATAAGGTCGGCTACACCTTATTGGGTGGTTTTAGCCCATGGTTTTGTAATACCGTTTGACGGTTTCTTGTATTGTATCTCCTATTTATGAGGTGTGTGAGATAGAGGTTGGGTGTAAGAGTCTTATGGCTATTGAGTTGCCTCTAAATCTCTGATTAGTGGTACTCTTACGAGGAGCTTGCTCTGCAAGTATGTTGTAATCTGTTTTTGATTGCTAAATAAAATATTGAGCTGCTTTTGGAGTGTGGGGTTTTTCTCTCGAAAGGGTTTTCCCCACGTAAATCACTGTGTTGTGGTATGAATGCTATTATATCTATTTCTATTTTCTGTAACTGTTGTAACGATCTAAAAAAAGGTTTGCATTACCCTCCTCTCAAGGTTAGTGTAGGAAGTTGTTTCTGCTACTTAACTTCCTTACAGTGTGGTGCATGGTGGTGTTTTATGGTGGAACTCCCAGTAAGCCTATAATGGTGGAACTAGGAGCTCAGCATCACTTATCTACATACTCTCTATTGATACTGAGACTCACAATAGAATTTGAAAGCTTTGACAAACTAGATCTTTGCAACTCGACATGACCTTGCAAGATAACTTGATGTGGCAAAGTCTAAACCCTTGCTACTCACTGTGCAACACCAATCATAGCAAGCAGTCATCTTCTACTTGACTCGAACATCGAAACTATGTCCAATCACTTCTTTTGTTCACATGCAAACATTTAGGCTTATACAACCTTCTGAACATATTCGTTAACTTTTTCCAATAGGATCCATCAATCTAGTCATAATCAATGTACATACAACCTTTCTTAGATTGTTCACAATGATTCTTCAACCCACAAATTGAACAAGGGTGAAGTTCACAACACTTATCTTCTTTATGTCCTTCTCTATGGAAATGTGTGCACTGGATTCTTTCAGCTAATTTGCACGAGCTTGTAACACTAGCAACATCAAATCTCTCTTTCTTACAATATTTGAGACCTTCATTCTTTGGTCTCATAACTGGCCTAATGGGATCTCTTATTCCTTGCTCATGCTTTCCAAGTCCCCTTCCTTTCTAACCCATTTTCTGCATCATCTTCCAACCAACATTATTTTTAGAACAACCTTTGTCTTTAACATCACAACTTGCATCTATACATGCAAACACATCCTTACTTTCAACTTCACCATCTTCACCTAAAGAAACTTTTAGTAAATCATGCATATTAGCTGATTGATTAAGGGGATGAAACAAATCTTCTATGCCACACAATACATCACAAACTAATGGCTTTTCTTTCAAACACTCATTTTCTTTTTTCAACACTGCTAACTATTTCTCAAAATCTTCATTCTCCTTCTTGACTTCATCAAACAACTTTAACTTTTCTTTTAATTGTCCATTTTCTTGTTTAACTTTCTCCAATTCTTTTTGAAGAATATCATTTTCACATGAACTTTCATAAATATCTTTTCCTAACTACCTTATCTTTTCTATCAAATCTGAATTAGACTTCTTGACTTTCACCAATTCATCTTGCAAAATATCTTTTTCACAAATTAGATTTGCATTTTTTTTTTTTACCTTTTTGCCAATCTTCCCTATTGAAGCAAAAGAATTAAATTTGCCTTTTTTATTTATTTTCCTTTTGGTAGTTGGCTTTCTTGACTATGAGACAAATCTATAGTCCTCTTCAAATGGACTTGTATTCTTCTTCCTCTGTTAGCAGTAGGTTCATTACCAAGTGACGACTTTATGCTTCTGAAATCAACACCTTAATAGATTGCAATCTCTCATTGTATGACAATTTTTATTTTTTATTTTTATTTATTTTTAAATTTTTTTGGCACAATTTCGCACCTTCCACAAACAAGCACCAACCTTTTTTATTTTCTATAACAACTGCAAACAAAATACGGTGGTTATGATTGGCTTTATTCCTCTTCAATGATTTCTGCACACTTCAATAATTTAACCTTGCTTCAATAGGGGCGACTGAACTGCATCGACTTCTTTCATGCAACGATTTCTCCTTAAATTGAACAACTCTCCTTTTTCCAATAGCTATGGGCTATTCTATGGCTTTCAACCTCTATGATTGTCAGTGTTGTCTTTCAATCATAATTTTCCAATCTTCATGGTGATGGCTGGCTCTATCTTCCACTAAATCCAAATCTGAAGAAAGGGCAATCTTTGATCTTTCCATAAATTCTTCAAACAATCACGATCCTCTAACCTAGAATTTTCTAACCTGCTCTGATACCATTTGTAGATTTTAAAATAGAGAATAAACATAGACAAGACAATAAACAAAGGAAAAACAAAGCACTAATTTACACACATAAAGATTTCTTTATTCAATTCAATGAAAACTATTACATTGTGCAGTCTATATTAATCCTTACATTTAAAGTAGTGTTATAAAGGGTGCAACCTCTACAACCATTTATATCATCAGCGTGCACTTCATGCATTACATGCACCATATTTATCTAATTGCATGCACAATATGCTTTATTTGCAAGAACAAAAAAATTCTCATCTGAACATGTGAATGCAAATACTAGTTCGGAGCAACTAGTTCTCATGCAAAAACTAAAATTAGCCTAAACAAGCTATGTATGCCTTGATCAGTGATCACTGGATGGTTGTTCATCATCAGTGGATGGATGAGTTGAAGCGGTGCGGTGCATGGTGGTGTTTTACGGTGGAACTCCCAGTAAGCCTATAACGGTGGAACAGGGAGCTCAACATCACTTATCTATAGGATCGTCCTCTATGCCAATAATGTTGCCTCTACACTCTCCCAAAGTCATGTCTAATCCTTCTCTCTAGTGTTATCACCCCAACAACCTGATCTCTTTTGCTATTCTACCAAGCATTCTAGCCCTGCCTACACATGCCTCTCATCCATGGAAGGGTTGTTCTATTGAGTTTGTTTCGCCTGCTAAATCTCCTATAAATGTCATCTCTATGTGGCTCCTTTTCCTGGTACATTAGGGGCTCCTACATTGGCAGGTCATTGTCTACCTTCTCTTCCCATGTGCCACGCTCCATTCTCCCTATCGAAGTCCATAATATAATATAATTTTGAATTATTGTTAAGAAGGGAATCTTAATATATAGATATACCTATTTTCACTTATAGGCTCCTAAATTTTATCTTTGATCTCTATTTTATATGATTTTTGTAGTGTTGGAAAGCTAGTTCAATGTTCTATGCAGTTCTTTGATATAATTTGAAATAGGTGTATAAAAATCAAATATGAATTACAAATGTACATTTCTAGAGTATCTTTAAGAGACAATCAATATGATTATTTAGTCAATTGGTAAAAATTAAAACCAAACAAATATATGTTAGAAATATCTTGTATTGAGCACCTTACACTACACAGCCATAATATCTAGAAATCAAAGATGACCAAAATTCTCATGTCCAAAGGATAATGATGTATTCTAGATGACACTACACCTAGGTTCACTAAAGAATGTGAGATATGTTTGTATAGAAAGATGATGAATGAAGTAGTGGGCATTATTGTACCTCACGTTTCAAACAATTATATCACATAGAGCCTTTTAGGACTCATTAGTAGATTTACGATTACTACACAAAGTTATTTAGTATACTTCATTAATTCCTACACTATACATTCGGTTAGAAATAACTACACTAGTACATGATTCATTCTATCCATTAAGGAATTTTTATTAATGTTTAAGTCACTCATATTAGTTTTAAAAATATTTTGGAAACAACAAAGATGATAAAGCATTTTTTTAAACCTTCTAATATTTGATAACCATTTAAAGTGTTCTCTTCTAACTTTTTTTTGGTAATGGATGGATTAGAAGATTCATTCGCCTTAATTTTATTTGAGATATTTTGTGATTGATTGAGATGGGAATATGATATGTTGACATTATTAAAGTCAATTTATAGTTCATAAGCTCATGCATTGCTCAACTATTTATCCAAGGAAGAAGATAAGAATATGTATAACTTGTTGGTATATGCACACTCCAATGAGACATTGTATGTGATTGAAGGTTTTGTCATTGATGAAAACCCTACAATCCTATGACACTGACAAGGCAATTCACCAGCACTCAGACCATCGACACTGGCAGTGAAAGGAAGCATACCGACACAGGAAGCCGACAGGATTTTTTGTTATAATATATTTTGTTTATTATTATAAAAACATTGTAAGCTGACTTGGGATGATGTAAAATGACTCTTATATAAGAGAGATCATTGTAGAATATTTAGAAGCGAGATATGGAATGTAATTAGGCAGACCTATTATGCGAATTATAGGTTAAGGGTTTATGTAAGAAGTAGAGCAGAAACCGGTACTGGATCTGGCATTATAGATGCTATTTTGAAGTAGTACAAGACATTGGATTTATATAATCCATTTTGTAAGTCAGTGAGACTTCTATTTTGAGAAATGTACTCTAGGCACTTGGCCTTCCTGCATGTGCAGGCCCCTCTGGTAGCAGTAATATTCTCTTATTGGCTAGTAAGTGAATGTTGTGGGTCACAAATCCCACCGAGGTTTTTCCCACACTGGGTTTCCTTGTTAAATCATTGTGTTATGGTGTGTCTTTCATGTGGTTGTTTATATCTCTGTTTATTGCATTACTTCTTGCTTACCAGTACACAATTTTAATTTGCTCTACATGTTTTAAGTTAAGAAAATCTAATTACTGGTTAGATACTGATTCACCCCCCCCTCTCAGTATCTGTGGGAATCCTAACAATTGGTATCAGAGCTTGGTCCTATATTTTCAGAAGCCTAACAACTTGAGGAAGATCTTGACACCGGTAGACATGGAAAATTTGATGAAGCAATTGGAAGCAGCTCTCTCAGATTTTGATATAGAAAAGTTGAAAAATATCAAACTTGAAGATGATCTAAAGGCAGCTCAAGAAATTATTCAAGCACTTCAAGAAAATCTTACCGTTGCAAGAAACAAGAGAAGAGAACTCTGTGAAAAGATGCAAATTGAGGATGATGAAAAAGAAACTCTTAATGAGAAGATATGCAAGCTAAAACAAGAGAACATGACAACAAAGAATGAGATGCAGGATATGACTATGAGATCTTGTAAAGAAATTGAAGATATAAAGAAGAATGAAGAAGATTTGACCAGAAGACTAAGTGATGCAGCAAATGAGAACACCAGACTTAGCTATGAAAATGATTTGTTAAAGATAGATCTGATGCATACACAGAATGATTCCAATGAACTAATGAGGTAGAAAGAGATCTTAGAAAGAGAACTGGATATTGCAAATCAACAGAAAGAAAAATTCAAGAAAAGCTCAGAAGAACTTGGTAACTTGGTGAAAAATCAGAAACCCAAAGGTGAGACTTGTGGAATTGGCTTTGAAGTTGGAGAAAGCTCCGGTACTGCAAACACACAGGATCACAATAAACCAGTAAGACAACCTACTACTTACAAATTTAATGGAAAATGCTTTAACTGTAATAAGTATGGTCATAGAGCAAATCAATGTAGATCTAGAAGTTATTAGAATACCAATGCACCCACCGGTCAATGTTCAAAATGTGACAAAGTTGGTCATAACTCTGAAAATTGCAGAATGAATGTTAGATGTTATGTTTGTGGAAGATTTGGACACTTATCTAATCAATGTAGAACACAAACCAGCATAGGTTATGGAAAAGCTATTCAGAAGAATAATGTGACTTGTTATGCATGTAACAAAATTGGGCATATTGCTAAATTTTGTAGAAGCAAGTCCTCACCGGTAAACAACAATGGTCCTAGCTTGAAAGGAAAAGAAAAATTTGAAGAAGTTAAGCATGAATTTTCAAAACAATGAATTAGGAAGTCAGACTTAAATAATGTTGGAAATACTCCTCCACTGGTAGAACCAATCAACACTCCACCAGCAGGACAGAGTAATACTCCACCGAAAGGAATCTCTTCATCAAATTGAAGAAAGTTTCCTTGAGGGTTTGGCAATCAAATGAGACATATGCTATTGTTCCCTCGGTTGATGGTAAAAAGAAGAAATTACTTCTATACCGGCAAATGAAGTTAAGTGATTACTTAACCGACATGCATTAATTATTATAGTTGGCAAAATTGACATTATAAATAAGTGGTTTTCACTCCATTTCACTTCATTATGAATTCAAACATTCGAAGAGTGCGAAATCTCCAGAGCTAAGGCATTTTGAGCAAAGAGGCAAAGCACTTCAACAATCAATCCTTCCTAAGGTAGAAAAAGGTATTTATAATCATGGCATCCTCCTCTGCACTTGAATTTATAGCAAACCCTATTGTAGTCGAGGTAATCAAGTGCCCTAGGCCCGTGTTTCAGCTAGTTCCCAAGATAGCTAAAAAGGATGATAATGTTGGTGCATTCTCCCAAATTCCCAAAGGAGTTGTTTATGCAGAAGACCCTAGAATTTATATCCATTGCCACATAGAAGAACTAGGAGATGAAGAAATCAAGGACATGTGTAAAACTGTTATCTGTGATGATTCCGAAAAAGTAAAACCTGAACATAAAATTGTTGAAACCCTAGGATTCACTGAGATCCTTAGCATTCTGGACTTTCCTAAAGAAGTTATTAGGATAGTATTGAGCAGGGTACATGGTGCCTTCTTTTGGCTAGATTCGGTCCACAAAATTACCAAGGAAGCTGTGAAAGCTATAACAGGGTTACCTTCCACCAGTAATAGGCCAGACAAAACAAAGAAGGTCTCAAATGACCTAGTAACAAAACTAACTGGTGCAACATCTGACAAGAGATCATTGAGGGTTAATGATGTAACTGATACAAATGTGAGATTAATTAGCATGATTCTTGGTTACAAAGCAACTCATGCAAATAGACTTAACTCAGTTTCCAGTTTATGCATAAAGAGTGCTTATGACATGGTTAAGGATAATGTAAAAATTGATTTATGTGAATGGCTAAAGGATGAGTTGATTGATAATTTAGGAAAAATCAAGAAGGATAAGAAAGGGACTTTTAGATTTGGTAATTTACTTGTATGCTTAATGCTACACATAACCAAACAGGTTCCTGGTATAGGCAACAAAAGCCTTAGATTTGACATACCGGTAGGGAAACAGTTATCAGACCTATTTAACAACATGGGTGAAAACAAGGAAAAGAATATCAATGAGTATTTTCAAGCACTAAAGGCCAGAATGAACAAAAAATCAGATTGTCACAGAAAATTGTTGATAAATATAGGGATGATATATACTTTGTAATTAAAAAGGATGAGATTTGGATGGAAGCAGTGATCCCAAGAACAATTTGGGTTACTGAGATGGGCTATGAGACCAATGATCACATCATTGAAACTTATGCAAAAGCCCTTCTGGAAGCACCAAAGGACCCCAAGGAAGAAGTATTTGGTAGTGTTGAGATGATTGAAAGCCAAATTGAATCTAAGAAGAGAGTAAAGGAATTGAAGCAACTGTGAGGAGAGGCTCAAGATAGACAAAGGCCATCAAAGAAGATGTACTGAAACAAACTGGTATCACTGAAGATGAGTTGGAGGCATTACAACCTGAAACTCACCTATCACTGGTAGCCACTTCTTCTGAAAGTGATATGCCTATAGCATTCAAAAGAGTTATAAGAAAAAGGGATCCTTCACCGGCATCCACACCCTCGCCTAGAAGAACTAGACAAAAACAACAAGCAGTGAGGTCTCCGGTCAAAAAGACAACCCCAAAGAAAAGCTAACACCTAAGAAGAAAAAGACTCAACAAAATATTGCTCTGATTGACAAACTATTAGATGAGATCATTGAAGAGGGAAAACTCAAAAACATCAATATTCTATATGACTCACTATTGGTTGATGAGAAAGAGCAAGTTGAAAATAGTGTTATTTTACACTTGGATATGTATAAGAAGTTCTTAATGGAAGTTGTAGAGGAAATACCAAGTGAACTATATAAGAGACTAGAATCAAGGAGACAAGTTGTTGTAGAGCTTGATAAAAAGATAAAAATTGAAAAATTACTTGTTGTTTACCTAGTAAACTCACCGAAGGAGATAGATGACTTAATTGCAGAAGCCAACCGGTCAGTATTCTCTACTGCACACCGGCATATTGCACTAATGGTAGGAAGAGTAAATGAGGTAACAGAAGATACATAAAATGCATGGGATATATTCCTTGTGGAGAAGGAAAAGAAGGAAGAGTACAGGAACCCCAAACCTATCAAAGTCTATCAAAAGGACAAAGATAAGGGTAAAGGAAAGGTTGGTGGACCTCCAAGTTTAAAAATAAAAGATAACTTATCCCCACCACCTCTGATCACTCCACCGGTAACAACAACTGAAGATAAACCAACAGATGAGAGTATGGATATAGAGGATACCAATCCTAATTCAAAAGTACTATACATAGTGGATGTTGATACTCAGAAGGTCAACATTGTGGTAGACAAGGACTCAACTGGTAAGACTGATATGGCTAGTGAGCCACCGGTAACTAACAAAATTGATGACATAGAGAAATCAGCAGATGACAACACAGGTCAATAGGCAGAGACTCAGACAGAGACTGAAACAAATCAACAAGCAGAGCAACAGGCTCCGAAACAGGAACAACTTCATATGGAAACAATGCCATCGGCAACTAGAGAAAAATGAAAACCCTTGCTTAAGGAAATGGAAACACAGACTGACCTACCAGAGGTCACTACAAGCATGGTTACTTCCTCCACTGGCGGAATTCAGAATGTTGGTTCCTCCTCAGCAAGTTACAAATCAACAAATGTAACTGAAGTTATTTTGGACTCAATTAAGAAAATAACAGATTGTAGTTCACAAGCTTATAAAGCTATAGATGACACAATCCCAATTTTGAAAATGATAGCTCCTAACTGTAACATAGATAATAAGGATTCTTTGAGCCAACTCGACACTTTGTCTAAGTACATTACTGACAACACACTGACAGTTGAGCAAATAAAGGAAAAGGCATTCAAAGAGAAATTAGAAAATGAAAAACAAAAATTCTTTGAGGACCAAATAAAGAAGTGTACTAGATAATTTGACACACTTCTACCGAAACTATGCATCTCATTGAAGGAATTTAAAACTCCATATAGAGACATGTGCAAGACAAACTTTTTAACAATTGACATAGATAAGAAAATGAGCAACGTATAGGATGAAATCAATAAAATTGCCGATAATTTTGTTAACTCACCTGATACATTATCAATTTTTGAGCAAAAGGTAATAGGTTTTGAAGAAGAATTACCTAAGTTAGAAAGAGAAAAGGAGACAATAATAAACAAGGCTAAGAATCTGAGACTAAGACTAAGTCCAAGACTGGACTATCTAGCATCCCCGAGGAAGGAAATATCTAAGGAATTAGTACAAGGACAGAAAACACCGGTAGAGCATATGCAACAACTCACCAGTACAGTTCAAAGAATAGAGGCAGCAATAAAAGACAGTAAGAAGTTTATGGAAAGCATAAATTTGGTTTTGGCGAATATTTTTCAAATTGTAACCACCCAGTTACAAGGTTGACACAGGAAACCATACTCTATTAACACCTTGATAACCTTTGTCATTGATGCCAAAGGGGGAGTAGTGGTATGAGAAAATAATCAGCAAAAAACTCATCTGCTCAGGGGGAGTTCACACACTTTTGGTACACACATTTTTGGTAACATTTTTTTGGACTTTAGTTTTTGGATACACTTTTTGAATTTTCTCATGAGTGTTGCCATCAATGCCAAAGGGGGAGATTGTTGGCATATGCACACTCCAATGAGACTGTTGGTGTAAATAAATATTCATTTTGGATATTATTACACTTACTTAAGTTAACTTAGGATAATACATCTCTTCGTAGTTTGGATTTGAGACACTTAGGGAAGTGTGCACTTAGGGATAGAGCTTGTAGGAGAAATTCCACCTTTTGTGGTCTTATTTTGCTGTTACACTCCACATTCGGTGGGTCATCCACCTCTTGTGGAATATTATATTATTTCTCCTACCTACCCTTAGTATTTCTTACCTACCCTTGTTTCTCATTGAGCCAGATGTCATATTTGTGTGCTCATACATCCATATGGCCTTGCCTATATAAGCAGGCCTCTATTCATTGTATTGGTTAATCCAGTTGATCATTTTGCATATTGATGAGAATACAGTTTGTTCTTGTCATTCTATTGTCTCTTTTATGCTTTTCATTGTGCCCTTGATCTTGGCAAAATCCTACATGGTATCAGAGCTATTGGGGCTTCGTTGATCGGTTTTTGGAGACATCGTGGAAGGCTTCTACTTTTGGATTTAGGGATCTTCATTTTTTGGGGGCATCATACAGTGATTTGGACATCACCATTGAATCCGAGAGGCCATTTCCATAAATTTCGATTATAAAGTTGACCTATTTTGGTGAGAAATTTTTTTTCCCCATTTTGGCTATTTTCGTACGGATTTCGAAATTTTTTTACAAAAAAAAAAATTTTTGAAAAATTTTGAAAAAAAAAAATTTGAAAAAATTGAAAAATCAAAAAAAAATCAAAAAAAAAAAAAGGGTTTTTTTGGGGGTCCGCAGACCCCCCCCGCACATAGTACCCGCTGTGCACAGGTTTTGCAGGGCGCCGTACCTCCGAGCAGCTGTAGACCGCCGGTTACCTAACGTCGCCGACGCCTACAGGGCCACTCTGAATGCTGCGCCACCGCCTCAGTTTCCCCCACCCACTCTGCACGCCGCCGGCTCCTGCAACTCCCGTCCTCCCTGCTTCCGGCTGCTGCCGGCCCCTCAACTCTGGTAACCTCCTTCGCCGGTGACCACCCAACCCAGGTGGCAACCACGTCCCCCACGTGGCAGGTGGCCACTAGCCCACGGGAAAACTTTACACCTGCATGCCACGTCATCGTGCCACGTCACAGAGCCACGCAGTCATCCGTACAGTGCCACGTCATTCGTATAGTCTGCACAGTCACCTACACAGTCAGTCGTCTGTACAGTACGGACGCCCAATCAGCAGAGAGGCAAAGTTTTTGCGATGGTCATACGACTGTCAAATTTAACACAGTGACTTGCTAACATCAGCACCACATCAGCACTTTTTGAAATTTTTTGGACCCCTCTCCATTGGGCTTTTCAGTTTTGCAGTCTAACTTTGAAAGGCCATATCTTGCTCATTTTTACTCCTTTTTTGGTGCAATTTTTTTTGAAATGGGCTAAAATTTTGTGATCTTCGCAGTGGTGTGGTTATTTTATGATTTTGGTGCATAGGTTTCTCGAAATTTTTAGATTCTCTCAGTTGTACCTATCCAATCTTCAATTCTGCAACTTCAAAGGCCTCGTTTGAGCTCATACAACCTCCTTTTTAGGTGCCGTTCTTTTTGAAAGTGCTTATTTTTTTGTCTACTTTCAAAATCTATGATCCAATTTTAGAGATTTTGAGTGGATACTGTACTTTCAAATATTGGTCTTATTTGGCCTATTAGGTACTTGTAAATTGCTTGGGTCTTAGTTAGATCTCTTGCATTATCAGTTTGAGTCTCTTTTGGCCTTATTGAAGCAGTTGTAAAATTGTAAATCAGAAGTCCACTTTGCCATTTTTTGCAAGTGGCCCATTGTATACACACTACTTATAAAGTGCCAAAATCATCACATTTGGGGGGGGTTCTTTGATTGAGTGAATTTGGGGGCGTGTCTTGTGTGATTGTGCCTCTCTTTGTGCTCTTTCCATTCTTGTTGCAATGAGTCCTAACAAATTTCCACCTTTAACTCCACATAATTATGCATCATGGAAAATTAAAGTATGGAGTAAACTAATGGAAAAAGGGTCTCACACACTACATAGATGGAACAATAACAACACCACCTGATCCTAAGGCTGATCCAAATGGTCAATTAGAATGGCTCACAAAGAATTGCATGGCTCTTGGAACCTTACGCAAGTATGTATCAGATGACCTCATTTTCCACATTGAGAAGTGTAAAATAATCAAAGAGGCTTGGGATATGTTTCAAAAATTGTATGGACAAGTTGATGAAATCAGAGGCTATCAGATTGACAATGAGCTCACCAACTTAGATCCCAAGAGTTTTGATACAATCCAAAATTATGTCACCAAAGCAAATGAGCTAAGAGCAAAGCTAAAGGATTGTGGAATTGACAAAAAGGATGCTCAATTGATATTCAACTTTTTGGATAAGCTTGCACCAGAATATGCAACATTTGTATCTAGCTTTCAAACTCATCATTTGATAGTGGGGAGTTCTTATGTTATGCCTTCATTTGATGCCTTCACAGAAATGTTGATATTGGAACAAACTAAGTTGTTGAACATGGGGTTTCTCAAGTCTTCAAAGTCCAAGGCTTTGGTAGCAAATCAAGGAAATCAAGGAAGTCAAGGCAAAGATTCCAACAAGAAGAAGAAGCAATCTAAGTCTAAACCACACCAGGAAAAGGGACAATCATCCTCTCCATCACAAGGCAATTTTTCATCCTCTTCCAAGAAGGGGACACCACCTAAGAAGGATAAACCAACTTGTGCATATTGCAAAAAGTATGGTCATGATGAGCATCGATGCCACGCAAAACAAGTTGATGAGTTAACCAATCTTCTCAAGAAAAACAACATCAACTTGCCATCCGCCTACACAAAGAAGGATTCATCTCCTTCCTCTTCCTCACAGTCTAAGAGAAAAGGGAAAGCATTTGTGGCTAAAACAAGTTCTTCACAGCAATGGATACTTGACTCAGGTGCCTCATATCACATGGGTTCTACAAAGGAGTAGTTTTCTTCATTGGAACCATCTAAGGTACCTCACATTTACATAGGTGATGACACACAAGTAGAGGTTGAAGGGAAAGGTTCAGTTGACATGGATGATGGAACATTTGAGAATGTTCTCTATGTTCCTAACTTGTCTACCAACCTTCTCTCCATCTACCAAATCACTCACTATGGGAATGGGAAAAAGATTGAGTTTACACCAGATTCAGTTGTGGTAAAGGAACTTGATGATGATGCCTTGGTAGCAATGGGACAAGTCAATGACAACTCATGACTTTATTCATTCTCCCACTTTGTGCCAAGTTCACCTTCTAGGGCCTTTCTTACTCATTCAAATTCAGAAAGTAAGCTATGGCATGAGCGGTTTGGTCACCTCAACTACCGCTATCTTTAGCAGCTAAGCACTAAAGACATGGTCATAGGTCTACCTCGAATCAATTTTTCAGAGGGTGTATGTTCAGGTTGTTCCATGGGCAAGCATCCCAAAGAGAAGTTTGATAAAGGGAAAACTTGGAGAGCTTTGGAAGTTCTTCAACTTGTTCATAGTGATGTAGCAGGTCCATTTCTAGCACCTTCATTCAGTAAGGCCCACTATGTTCTTACCTTCATTGATGACTACTCCCGCTTCACTTGGGTCTACTTTCTCATTCATAAGAGTGAAGTATTTGATAGATTTCAGGACTTCAAGACTCGTGTGGAGAAGCAATCAAAGAAAGTGGTCAAGATTCTTCGCATAGATAATGGCAGGGAATATGTGAACAAGAGACTTGAGGATTTTTGTACATTTGAGGGGATTGATCTTTAGCATTCTGTCGCTTATACTCCATAGCAGAACGGGGTTACAGAATGTAAGAATAGAACTCTCAAAGAAATGGCTAGCTGTATGATACATGCACATTCTCTTGATCCCACTTTTTGGGCAGAGGCTATCAGTTGTGCCACACACATCCAGAATCGGGTTCCTCACAAATCTTTGCAAGGTATTACTCCTTTTGAAGCTTGGGCTGGTAGGAAACCAATTGTGAGACATTTCAAAGTCTTTGGGTGTCCAGCATGGGCTTGCATACCTCCATAGAAACGCAAGGCATTGGAACCATAGAGTCGGCCTTGCATATTTGTTGGATATCCTGAGGGTGTTAAGGCATACAGATTGATGGATCCAGAGACACATGAGGTATTCATTGAGAGGAGTGTTCACTTTAAGGAGAGCTCTCCTAGCTTAGCCTCTCTACCTCCTCCACCTTCCTCCATTATGGATAGTGATGTTAGTGATTCAGATGATAAGACTTTGTCAACTCCGACTCACAGGGTTACACCTCCGCAGGGTCCACTTGCAGTTGAGGAGCCTCGTTCTCTACCTCCACCTAGACCTTGTTGGGCTCGACAGACACTTGAGTCTACGGGTTCTCTTATTGGGGATCCTTCGGATACACAAAGAACTCGATCACAACATCAGGATCTTCCACATGCATTCATTGCTACCGCTTCCAATCCACAGACATTTAGGGAAGCATCAGGGGTTCCTGAGTAGGACCAAGCTATGGAGGAAGAGTATAGTTCCTTGATGAGGAACAACACATGGGATCTAGTCCATCTCCCTAAGGGGAGAAAGATGGTTCGATGTAAGTGGATCTATCAGACCAAGTTTGCAGTGGATGGTAGTGTGGATAAGTATAAAGCTCAGCTTGTTGCAAAAGGTTTCTCGCAGGTTGCAGGTGTTGACTATACTAAGACCTTTGCACCCGTAGCCAAGATGAACTCCATTCGTTTGACACTTGCTATTGCTGCAGCTCATGGTTGGGCTATACATCAGATGGATGTGAAGAGTTCTTTTCTTCATGGTGATCTTGGTGAGGAGATTTATATGGAGCAGCCACAGGGTTTCATCCAGGATACTTCCTTGGTTTGCAGACTAAGGAAATCTCTTTATGGCCTCAACCAGGCCCCTAGGGCTTGGTATGCCAAGATGGATTCCTTTCTTCTCTCCTCAAGGTTCACCAGATGCCATTCCGATCTGAATGTCTACATTTTGCGATAGGATGACTCTCACTTGATACTTGTGCTCTATGTTGATGACTTGATCATTATAGGGAGTACTTCATCCATCATTAGCAGGGTCAAATCTACTTTGCATGACAGATTTTCTATGATTGACTTGGGTCTTTTGCACTACTTTCTTGGGATAGAGATTTCACAACCACCTTCTAGGATTACTCTATCGCAGCCCAAGTATGCTCTTGATCTACTTGCATGCTTTCATATGGCTGATTGTAAGCCTGCCCTGACTCCCTTTCTTTAAGGAGTCAAGCTTGAGGCTCAGTGTTCTTCTCCACTAGTTGATGCCACTTTGTATTGTTAGCTTGTGGGTAGTCTCATCTACTTGACTCATACATGCCCTAATATTTCATTTGCAATTGGCATGGTTTCCTGCTTCATGTAGGATCCACATGAGCTTCATTAGAAAGCCGCCAAACGCATCCTTCATTACATCCAAGGTACACATCACTATGGGATTCACTATGCAGCAGGCACAGGACTTCGCTTGGTTGGTTACACAGACTCCGATTGGGCTGGCGATCTAGTTGATCATAAGTCTACTTCTGGTTACAATTTTCACCTTGGTTTAGGCCCCATTTGTTGGCAGAGCAATAAGCAACATGCTATTTCTCTCTCTTTGACTGAGGCTGAGTATCGAGGTGTTGTTAACGCAACAACTGAGACCATTTGGCTCCAGCAAATCCTCACAGAGTTTGGATTCACTACTCCATGACCGATAGTCCTACATTGCGACAATCAAAGTGCTATTGCGATCTCGAAGAACCCGGTCTAGCACCAGCGGACCAAACACATCGAGATTCATATGCACTATATCTTAGAGCTCATCCAGGAGTAGGTAATTGATTTGCAGTATTGTCCTATAGCAGAGCAGGTTGCTGACATATTCACCAAACCTTTCACCGAGAGTAAGTTACAGTAGTTGCGAGCTCTCTTGGGGGTGCGGGATGTGTCGTTAGGGGGGGTCAGCTGACTTCTCCTTTCTCTCTTATGGGGGGGGACTTTTTCCTCTTTGAGGTTTTGTCCTTCTTCTTTGAGAGCCTTTTGTACATTCATCTCTCTTTTGGGGGGGAGTTTTTTCCCACTGGGTTTTCTCCCTTTCTCCGTTTGTGAGAGATTGCATTGCATAGTTTTGCTTGCATTTGCATATTGTACATGGGTACCTATCATGGCCTAGTAGCCGGGACCCATCTCGCATTGTTGACTTGAGTCTTCATTCCCCTAAGTTGCATTGAAGGGGGGGTGTTGGTGTAAATAAATATTCATTTTGGATATTATTACAGTTACTTAAGTTAACTTAGGATAATGCATCTCTTCGTAGTTTGGATTTGAGACACTTAGGGAAGTGTGCACTTAGGGATAGAGTTTGTAGGAGAAATTCCACCTTTTGTGGTCTTATTTTGCTGTTACACTCCACATTCGGTGGGTCATCCACCTCTTGTGGAATATTATATTATTTCTCCTACCTACCCTTAGTATTTCTTACCTACCCTTGTTTCTCATTGAGGCACGTGTCATATTTGTGTGCTCATACATCCATATGGCCTTGCCTATATAAGCAGGCCTCTATTCATTGTATTGGTTAATCCAGTTGATCATTTTTCATATTGATGAGAATACAGTTTGTTCTTGTCATTCTATTGTCTTTTTTATGCTTTTCATTGTGCCCTTGATCTTGGCAAAATCCTACAGAGACATTGTAGGTGATTGAAGGTTTTGTCATTGATGACAACCCTACAATCCTATGACACCGGCAAGACAATTCACCGCCACTAGCAAGATCAGACTCTACACTGGCACTCAGACCATCGGCACCGGCAGTGAAAGGAAGCATACTGGCACAGGAAGCCGACAGGATTTTTTATTATAATATATTTTGTTTATTATTGTAAAAACATTGTAAGCCGACTTGGCATGATGTAAAATGACTCTTATATAAGAGAGATCATTGTAAAATATTTAGAAGCGAGATATGGAATGTAATTAGGCAGACCTATTATGCGAATTATAGGTTAAAGGTTTATGTAAGAAGCAGAGCAAAAATCGGTACTAGATCTGGCATTATAGATGCTATTTTGAAGCAGTACAAGACATTGTATTTATATAATCCATTTTGTAAGTTAGTGAGACTTCTATTTTGAGCAGTGTGCTCTAAGCACTTGGCCTTCCTGCATGTGCAGGCCCCTCTTGTAGCAGTAATATTCTCTTATTGGCCAGTAAGTGAATATTGTGGGTCACAAATCCCACTGAGGTTTTTCCCACACCGGGTTTCCTCGTTAAATCATTGTGTTATGGTGTGTCTTTCATGTCATTGTTTATATCTCTGTTTATTGCATTGCTTCTTGCTTACCGGTACACAGTTTTAATTTGCTCTACATGTTTTAAGTTAAAAAAATCTAATTACTGGTTAGATATTGATTCATCCCCTCCTCTCAGTATCTGTGGGAATCCTAACATAAGCGTATGAAAAATCTACATCAAGTAGTAATAGTTTATCCAATATAAAGAGAGTGAATTAAAAAATGCCAATACACACTTAAAACTAATATATCTTCTAATATTGGCAATTATTTCTCTGAGGTAAAGAAGAAATTAAAATATCATTATAGTTTCTATGGAAATGAGAGACAAATAGTTATTAGACATTGGAATAGAATAAAGTAAAAGATACCACACAAATACAAACTATTTTACTGGGTATGTGTAGGATCATGGTGTGCCAAAACAGGCCCTTAAGTGGCAATGAAATTTCAGAAAATCAGAGTTATGCTACTTGACATGAAAATTTGAATAAGTTGTGAACATTATTTTTAAAATATGTAAGAAGAGAATATATAGAAAATTGAATGTAGTTTCTAAGCTACTAGTTGTTTTTTGGAAAAAAAAAATCCTATTTGATGAAAATTTTTAATTTCAATGCAGTGGTACTAAAATTTCAAGAAACAAATAAGAAGTAGATGTATGTCTAACCACCCTAATCACAATCAAATCATAATATTTTTTTATAATATTTATAATATAAGTATTAGACTCATGTCCGGATGTGACACATATTTGTTTTTAATTTTTTATAAAGTAAATAATTATTTATGAATTTTTTACTACAACTTTTTAGAAATTCAGAAACTCCTATGTCTGACCACCTTAACTTGGTCAAAGCCTTATGAAATATAATTTTTTAAAATTTTTCCCTATAGTAGACAAAGCATAGGATGTGATGCATGTTTCGGATTCAATAAATGTTATACCATTTGAAAGTTATTAGTGTTTTTCAATCAGACTATCAATCAGGACTATTGTCAGAATTCAATTAGAAAATAAATAATAATTATTTATTAAAGTCAAAATAAGACAAGCCTTATATTGTTGGAAAGTTGGGAATGTCCTTAAAAAACCCTTTTTGTTTTATCAATTTTGGCTACAAAAAAAGTTGTCAGCCACCAGTGTAAAGTCTGGAAAATCAAGGAATACTGAAAAACATATTTTTTCAGTTGACTTTCTAGGCTTGTCACTTCCAAGCCAAATACCAAAGCATTCTCGAGCCGAAATTTGAAATCTGAAAATTTTACAACACAAATCGAATATCCGATTTTAATAAGTAAATTCTCTAACTATATTTGCAGATAATTAATCTAATGTTTATTAATATATTATATTTTAATATATTAATTTATAAATAAATTAGTATATGATATTAGAGAGAGAGAGAGAGAGAGAGAGAGAGAGAGAGAGAGAGATTAGGGGACAGGGATAGAGAGAGATTGGGAGAGAGAGAGAGAGAGAGAGAGAGAGAGAGAGAGAGAGAGGGAAGGGAGGGAGAGATAAAGAGATTAGCAAAGAGAGAGAGAGAGAGAGAGAGAGAGAGAGAGAGAGATGTTAGCAATATTGCATTATAACAGACAATGAAAGATTGTTGGCATTTCATAAGGATATTGAGAATGTTGTTGATGATTATGGATATAACTGATTAATAATGTTTACTATCTTGATATTATTATTTTGTCATTGATGTCAAGAAATTGTTTTTCTAATTCAGTATGATGTTGCCATATCTTGAGAAGTATGATTTAAAGAGTATAAAGATGTTGGTAAAAGACACAGGAAAGAATATGATGAATAAGGTATTCAATGGGCAACTATTAATGAGTCAGACAATGATGAGATCATGATGTTTTAGATTGTTTTAACATCATACATATGTTGTAAATTGTAAAGGTTAATACTATACTATGTTATCAACCCTAAGGAACCTAATCGGTAAACCCTAAGGTTATCGCCATCGGTTAATGAAGGTGGAATGTTTCTCGAGTGAAGTTTAGTATTTATAGAGTTGTAACTGAGCTATAATAGAATGCATTAAATGTTTGCATGCATTACCTAATGATGGAAGCTGATGAGCTGGAGCTGATTGAATGATTGGTATGTCGTTAATATAGTTTGTTAATGAATCTAAGGCAATAGAAAGTCGACATGAATATCTACAGCACAGATTGAACTGCAATACCCTAGCACAAGTTCCAAGACTAATATGCAAGTTCCAAGGTAGGGTAAAACATTTTCAGATCGAAAGATGCATTGAACTTGGACAAGATCAAAGATCTGATGGCTATGATTGATCATGGGAAATGTGATCAAGGAGATTAAGCGGTTACCTAATTGTTTATAAATAGGAAACTGTTGATAAACAGTGTATGCGGGCAAGTGTATGCACAAGGATGCTACATAGTGATTACCGAGCACAAAAGCTTGAAGATCTATTTGAATAACAGAGTATAGAAGCCGAGCAGATAGACAAGATTAGTTCTATGTCTAGATTGTATTGAACAAATAAGAATCTGCTTTAGCATTTTAAATGTGAAGTTGCAGATAGAGTTTTGTTACTGTTATTTTGTGAAAGTGATAGAAAATCTCTTAACCGAGTGGACTTAACAGTCTTATTTGTAAAACCCTCTAGCAAGGTGACATTCTAATTAAGTGTTTAAAATCCTTTAACAAGGTCACTTCTAACAAAGTGAAGATCCTAACAGATCTGAGGGAAATCCCTTAACTGGGTCACATCTAGCAATGTGTTTGTAATCTTTAACAGGATTTGCTTTTAACCGAGCATACTCTAGAAGAGTATATTTCTTGGTGGGTCCGAAATCCCACAATGGTTTTTCCCTATTTGGGTTTCCACATTAAATCTGGTGTTATAAGGTTTATGATGTTTATATGCTTTTGAGTTTGCATGTTTGATAAGTTTTGGATATATTACTGAAATATATATTACCAAGGTTGAATCTGATGTTTTTATGAAAGATTAGGTTTGTATGATTAACCCCCCCTCTCATCTTGTTGGCTATTGGATCTGTACTTATATTAAGTATCAGAACTATCAATTGGTATCAGAGCTTTGGACTCCAAAAAGAAAAGTTTAAAGGCACTTCAGTTAAAGATCCAAAGATGTATAAGAGGGATGCACCGAAACTAAACAAGTATAGTTTCTCTACATGGCAGAAAAGGATGAAGCTACATCTATTAGGAGTTGGAGAATATGCTATATACTATCTAGAGAATGATTTTGTTACACCGAGCACCTATCCATTGACTATGGAAGAAATAAAGGCAAAGCAAGAACATATTCAAGCAATGATTGAAATAACATCTGCATTGATTGATTCAAAGTTTAATGACCTAGAAGGCTATAATGATGCAAAGGCAATGTGGGATAAGATCATATCAGTATATGGAGGAGATGAACATGTTCAAAGAGAAAAAGTAGATAGTGTAAGAGGACAACTTGAATCTATGAAGATGAATGAAGGTGAGAACATAACTCAGTATAGTACAACACTAAAGGAGATTGTCAATCAAATCAAAGGAGCAGGTGGAACTATTGAAGAAAAGGATATAACAAGTAAGTTGTTAAGAACCTTTCTACCAGCTTATGTAATCCAAGTATTTGCAATCAATGAATTGAGGTCTATACCTAATATGCCAGTACTATTGGAAAGCTACATGCATTTGAGTTAAGTAACTTTGATAACAGTGGATCTTCGGTAAATAAAGTTGAATTTGCATTTAGTTCTTTTCATCTTAATGAATCTAATGATTTCAATGAAAGAAAGTATAAGTAATCTGAAGGAGATCACAGTGGAGCAAGTGAAATATTTTGTAAGAACATGGAGGCAGTACACAAACTATATGAGGAAATCAAAAAGCAAGAAGAGTTTGAAGCACTTTTAGCCAAAAGGTTACCGAGAGGCAAAGGTAAGTATAAAGGAAAACTACCTTTGAAATGTTTCAATTATGATAAAATAGGACATATGGCTTCTAACTATCCTGACAAAGATTATATTGAAAAGAGAGATTACCGAGATGACAGACAGAAAGATAATCATTACAGAGGACACCGAGACTTCAGAAGAAGAGATAGAAAGACATGTTTAATAGCTCATGAGGAATCAAATGATGATAAATCAGATGAAACTGATACAAAGGAAGTAGTTTATGTGGCTATCAAAGATGGATCAGATGAAGAAAGGTATGAAGAAAAAGCCCTAATATCTCACATAAACACTAATGATTCTTGGATTATAGATAGTGGATGCTCACATCATATGACAGGAGATAAACACAAGTTTGTTATATTAGAAGACTATGATGGAGGCTATGTTAGATTTGGTAATGAAGCACCATGTTCAGTGAAAGATAAAGGATCTATAACACTTCTTGACAATGAAAAATGTGATGATGTTTATTAGGTTGAAGGTTTAAAATACAATTTGTTGAGTGTAGCACAGCTAAACAACACAAGCTACCGAATAGAGTTTTAGAATGGAATTGTCAAAGTTCATGACAAGTATGGAAAGTTACCTGCTACTCGAACACAAACAAAAGGTAACACATTTCACCTTGACTCAACTCTGAAGAATTGTCTTTATGCAAAGATAGATGATACCTGGTTATGGCATAAAAGGTTTTGTCATGTAAATTTTGATAATCCGATCAAAATAAGTAAGAAGCACCGAGTAAGAGGTCTACCGAGTTTTGAAAAACTTGAGAATGCTATGTGTCGAGGATGCCGGATGGGTAAGATGACAAGATCAAGCTTTACAAGTAAGTCTTACACTTCTAAGAGAATTTTAGATCTAGTGCACACTGATCTTTGTGGTCCTCTGAAAGTTCAAAGTTATTATGATGATAAATATTTCATATTATTTGTAGATGAATATTCAAGGATGATGTCAATAATGTTTCTAAAAGAAAAATCAGAAGCTTTTCAAATGTTTAGATGGTACAAGGCAAGAGTTGAAAATGAAACAAGAAGACAACTAAAATGTCTTAGATCAGATAGAGGAGGAGAGTTTACATCTGATGAATTCAACTTATTTTGCAATGATCATGGTATTAAAAGACAATTCTCTGCACCGAGAACTCCATAGCAGAATGGAATAGCTAAGAGAAGAAATAGATCTATTGTGGATTGTGCTAGAACACTGATGATTGAAACGAAAGTGCCACAAACATTTTGGAGAGAAGCAATAAGCACAGAAGTTTACACCTTGAACCAAGTTCAATTGAAGAAAGGTACTTTGAAGACACCATATGAAATTTGGTATCATAAGAAACCTAATGTTAGTTACTTTAAAATCTTTGGAAGTAGATGCTATGTTCATAAAGATGATAGAAATGGCAAGTTTGATCAGAAGAGTGAAGAAGGAACATTTCTAGGGTATTCTTCTAGAAGAAAAGAATTTAAATGTCTGATCAAATCATCTAACAAAATAGTAGAAAGTGCAAATGTGAAAATTGATGAATTTGCAGAAAGAAATGATGAAGGAAATTCCAAGGAACCAGAAGACTATGATGAATTTGTTTATGTTCAACTGAGAAGACTATTGAAGAAAATGGAGAGAATATCCAATTACCGAGTGATGAAGAAGATCATACAGAGCCTACCGAGCATGTATTAGCCAAGTATGTCAGAAGACATCATGCACCAAGTCAGATTATAGGAGATAAGGATGATCCAGTGATGACAAGGAACAAACTGAGACAGAACACATGTTTGATATCTAAATTTGAACCGAGAATAGTGAAAGAGGCATTTAACAATGAAGATTGGATAAATGCTATGATAGAAGAGATTGATCAAATCAAGAAGAATGACACATGGACACTAATCCCATGACCAAAGGACAAAAATGTAATCAATACAAAGTGGATTTTCAGAAACAAGCTAAATGGAAAAGAAGAGGTCATTCGAAACAAAGCAAGACTAGTTTGCAAAGGTTATGCTCAAGAAGAAGGAATTGATTATGGTGAAACTTTTGCACCTGTTGCTAGACTTGAGGGAGTAAGAACATTGTTGGCATATGCTGCTTTCAAAAATTTCAAAGTATATCAAATGGATGTCAAATCTGCATTTCTGAATGGAATATTAGAAGAAGATGTTTTTATTGAACAACCTGAAGGATTTGTTGAAGACAAGAATAAAGATCAGGTATGTAAATTGAACAAAGCTTTATATGGTTTGAAACAAGCACCTAGAGCATGGGATGAAAGATTGCACTCTTATTTGATTAAGATTGGTTTTATAAGGACAAGTGAGAACAACAATATGTACATGAAGAATGATGAAAATGGAATACTGATCTCAGCCATATTTGTTGATGATATTATATTTTGTGGAAATGACTCTTTATGCAAGAACTTTGGAAATGAAATGAGCAAAGAATTTGAGATGTCATTAATTAGTGAGATAAAGTATTTTATAGGTTTACAGATACTGCAAATGAAAAATGAGATTTTTATTACTCAATCCAAGTACATAAAGGAAATCTTGAAGAAATTTGGAATGGAGGATTTAAAACCAGTAAGTACTCCTATGACTACCAACTCTAAATTGTCAAAGAATGATGAATCTGCATCTGTTGATGAGACACTTTACCGATCCATGATTGGAAAGCTACAATATGTTGTTCATAGTAGACCAGATATAGCACATGCAGTAGGTATAGTTGCAAGATTCTCTGTAGATCCTAAGGAAACACACATGACAACAATCAAAAGAATTTTTAGATACTTGAAAGGCACTGAGAATTATGGCTTAGTATATCAGAAAGGAAATGATTTTGATTTAAAAGTTTATACTGATGCTGATTGGGCAGGCAACATTGATGACAGAAAAAGTACAAGTGGAGGAGCTTTCTTCTTAGGAGAAAGACTAGTGAGTTGGCTTAGCAAGAAACAAGGATGTGTTTCACAATCAACAACAGAAGCTAAATATGTTGCTGCAGCATTGAATTGCACTAATATAGCATGGATCAAACAATTGTTGGAAGGTATAAATGAGAAATTTACCGAGCCAGTAACTATATTCTGTGATAATACTAGTGCCATTAATATTTCAAAGAATCCTGTTATGGACTCTAAGACAAAGCACATATCTATCAAATATCATTATCTTAGAGAAGAAGCTCAAGAGAAAAAAGTGGTGTTGGAGTATATTAGCACAAAGGAACAAATAGCAGATATCTTCACCAAGCCACTACCAAGGGACACTTTTGAATATCTCAGAAGTAAGTTAGGGGTCCTACCCCTATCTTCTACTCACTGACCGAGTTCGGTGAAAGCATCAATCCGATGACTCTATCGAATATCTTTTGGGAGTTGATGCTGACTTACACCCTTTAAGATATTTTCTAAAGGTGACCAGGAAATAATACGGGGAACAAGAATTGAAGACTTAATGCTCTGATCGAGACTGAATTGATACACAACAATAGGAAATCACTTCATACAGGAAGAAATTATGCTTTAAGTTCTTTACTTTTTGGCATTGTTGTCAAAGGGGGAGAAGACTACTATCACAGGAGAAGACTAAAAAAAGACTGAGAAGACTATAGATTGGAAAGAGGACTGAATGAACAGGAGAAGTCTAATGTATGGGGGAGAGCATTTCAGCATTTCAGAATCACAACAATCTGAATCTTTTAAGGTCAAATCAATTGGTTTTGCCATCAATGCCAAAGGGGGAGATTGTTGGCTAGACAATGAAAGATTGTTGGCATTTCATAAGGATATTGAGAAGGTTGTTGATGATTATGGATATAACTGATTAAGAATGTTTACTATCTTGATATTATTATTTTGTCATTGATGTCAAGAAATTGATTTTCTAATTCAGTATGATGTTGCCATATCTTGAGAAGTATGATTTAAAGAGTATAAAGATGTCGGTAAAAGACACAGGAAAGAATATGATGAATAAGGTATTCAATGGGCAACTATTACTGAGTCAGACAATGATGAGATCATGATGTTTTAGATTGTTTTAACATCATACATATGTTGTAAATTGTAAAGTTTAATACTATACTATGTTATCAACCCTAAGGAACCTAGTCGGTAAACCCTAAGGTTATCGCCATCGGTTAATGAAGGCAGAATGTCTACCGAGTGAAGTTTAGTATTTACCGAGTTGTAACTGAGCTATAACAGAATGCATTAAATGTTTGCATGCATTATTTAATGATGGAAGCTAATGAGCTGGAGCTGATTGAATGATTGGTATGCCGTTAATATAGTTTGTTAATGAATCTAAGGCAATAGAAAGTCGACATGAAGATCTACAGCATAGATTGAACCACAATACCTTGACACAAGTTCCAAGGTAGGGTAAAACATTTTCATATCGAAAGATGCATTGAACTTGGACAAGATCAAAGATCTGATGGCTACGATTGATCATGGGAAATGTGATCAAGGAGATTAAGCGGTTACCTAATTGTTTATAAATAGGAAACTGTTGATAAACAATGTATGCGGGCAAGTGTATGCACATAGATTCTACATAGTGATTACCGAGCATAGAAGCTTGAAGACCTATTTGAATAATAGAGTATAGAAGCCCAACAAATAGACAAGATTAGTTCTATGTCTAGATTGTATTGAACAAATAAGAATTTTCTTTAGCATTTTAGATGTGAAGTTGCAGATAGAGTTTTATTACTGTTATTTTGTGAAAGTGACAGAAAATCTCTTAACCGAGTGGACTTAAAAGTCTTATTTGTAAAACCCTCTAGCAAGGTGACATTCTAATTGAGTGTTTGAAATCCTTTAACAAGGTCACTTCTAACAAAGTGAAGATCCTAATAGATCTGAGGGAAATCCCTTAACCAGGTCACATCTAGCAATGTGTTTGTAATCTTTAATAGGATTTTCTTTTAACCGAGCATACTCTAGAAGAGTATATTTCTTAGTGGGTCCGAAATCCCATAGTGGTTTTTCCCTATTTGGGTTTCCGTGTTAAATCTGGTGTTATAAGGTTTATGATGTTTATATGCTTTTGAGTTTGCATGTTTGATAAGTTTTGGATATATTACTGAAATATATGTTACTGAGGTTGAATCTGATGTTTTTTATGGAAGATTAGGTTTGTATGATTCACCGCCCCTCTCATCTTGTTGGCTATTAGATCTGTACTTATATTAAGTATCAGAAATATCAAGAGAGAGAGAGAAAGAGGGGGGAAGGGAGAGAGAGATAGAGAGAGAGATTAGGAGTGAGGGAGAAAAGGAGAGGGAGAGAGATATTAGGGGAGAGAGGGAGAGAGATAGATCAAGACACCAAATATGGTGTCTTAAGGGGTCATATGGTGTCCTACGGGGTCATAGGACACCACATGACCCCTATGCACACCATAGGACCCCTTATGACACCATATGGTGTTGTTAGGGGTCATATGGTATCCTAAGAGGTTGGAGGACATAATATGACCCCTTAAGACACCATAGGACCCATAACGACCCAATATGGTGTCATAACAGGTCATATGGTGTCCTAAAGGGTCATAATGGTTCATGGGACACCATATGACCCCTAAGGACAACATACGACCCCTTATGACACTATATGGTATCGTTAGGGGTCATCTGTTGTCCATAGGGGTCATATTGTGTCCTAAGGGGTCATATGATGTCTTAAAGGGGTCATATGACCCGATATGATTCATTAGGACACAATATGACCCATAACGACCCAATATGGTGTCTTAAGGGGTCATATGGTGTCCTAAGGGGTCGTAGGACACCATATGATCCCTGTGGACACCATAGGACCCCTTATGACATTATATGGTGTCGTTAGGGGTCATATGTTGTCCACAGGGGTCTGAGGACATAAAATGACCCCTTAGGACACCATATGACCCACAACAACCCAATATGGTGTCATAATGGGTCATATGGTGTCCTAAGGGGTCATAAGGGTTCATGGGACACCATTTGACCCCTAAGGACAACATACGACTCCTTATGACACCATATGGTGTTGTTAGGGGTCATATTTTGTCCATAGGAGTCATATGGTGTCCTAGAACACCATATTACTCCTTAAGACACCAAGTATGTTGTTATGGATCATATGGTGTCCTAAGGGGTCGTAGGACACAATATGACCCCTTAGGACACCATATGACCCAAAGCAACCCAATATGGTGGTGTAAGGGGTCATATTGTATCCTAAGGGGTCATATGATGTGTTAAAGAGGTCATATGACACAATATGACCCATTAGGATACAATATGACCCATAACGACCAAATATGGTGTCTTAAGGAGTCATATGTTGTCTTAAGGGGTTGAAGGATAACATATGACTGCTATGGACACCATAGGACCCCTTATGACACCATATGGTGTCGTTAGGGGTCATATGGTGTCCTAAGGGGTCGTAGGACATAATATGACCCTTTAGGACACCATAGGACCCTAAGTGACCCAATTTGGTGTCATAACGGGTCGTATGGTGTTCTAAGAGGTCATAAGGGTTCATGGGACACCTTTTGACCCCTAAGGACAACATACGACCCCTTATGACACCATATGGTGTCGTTAGGGGTCATATGGTGTCCATAGGGGTCATATAGTGTCCTAGGACACCATATGACACCTTAAGACACAAAATTGTGTCGTTATGGGTCATATGGTGTCCTAAGGGGTTGTAGGACATAGTATGATCCCTTAGGACACCATATGACCCAAAGTGACCCAATATGGTCTCGTAAGGGGTCATATTGTGTCCTCTGGGGTCATATGATGTCTTAAAGGGGTCATATGACACAATATGACTCATTAGGACACAATATGACCCATAACGACCAAATATGGGGTCTTAAGGGGTCATATGGTTTCCTAAGGGGTTGTAGAACACCATATGACCGCTATGGACACCATAGGACCCCTTATGACACCATATGGTGTCCTAAGGGGTCATAGAACACCATATGACCACTATGGACACCATAGGACCCCTTATGACACCATATGGTGTCGTTAGGGGTCATATGGTGTTCTAAGGGTTCGTAGGACATAATATGTCCCCTTAGGATACCATAGGACCCAAAGCAACCCAATATGGTGTCATAACAAGTCGTATGGTGTTGTAAGGGGTCATAAGGGTTCATGGGACACCATTTGACCCCTAAGGAGAAAATACAATCCCTTATGACACCATATGGGGTCCTTAGGGGGTGATATGGTGTCCATAGGGGTCATATGGTGTCCTAGGACACCATATGACCCCTTAAGACACCAAATTGTGTTGTTATGGTTCATATGGTGTCCTAAGGGGTTGTAGGACACAATATGACCCCTTAGGACACCATATAACACAAAGAAACCCAATATGGTATCATAAGGGGTCATACTATGTCGTAAAGGGTAATATGATGTCTTAAAGGGGTCATATGACAAAATATGGCCCATTAAGACACAATATGACCCATAACGACCATATATGGTGTCTTAAGGGGTCATATGGTGTCCTAAGGGGTTGTAGGACACCATATGACTCTGATGGACACAAGAGGACCCCTTATGACACCATATGGTATCGTTAGGGGTCATATGGTGTCCTAAGGGGTCGTAGGACATAATATGACCCCTTAAGACACCATAAGACCCAAAGCAACCCAATATGATGTCATAACAAGTTGTATGGTGTCTTAAGAGGTCATAAGGGTTCATGGGACACCATTTGACCCCTAAGGACAACATACGACCCCTTATGACACCATATGGTGTTGTTAGGGGTCATATGGTGTCCATAGGGGTCATATGGTGTCCTAGGACACCATATGACCCCTTAAGACACCAAAATTTATTATTATGGGTCATATGGTGTCCTAAGGGGTCATAGGACATAATATGAACCCTTAGGACACCATATGGACCAAAGCAACAAAAATATGGTGTCGTAAGGGGTTATATTGTGTCCTAAGGGGTCATATGATGTCTTAAAGGGGTCATATGATACAATATGACTCATTAGGACACAATATGACCCATAACGACCAAATATGGCATCTTAAGGGGTTATATGGTGTCCTAAGGGGTCGTAGGATACCAAATGACTGCTATGGACACCATAGGACCCCTTATGACACTATATGGTGTCGTTAGGGGTCATATGGTGTCCTAAGGGGTCATAGGGGTCATATGGTGTCCTAAGGGGTCATAGGACATAATATGACCCCTAAAGACACCATAGGACCCAAAGCGACCCAACATGGTGTCATAATGGGTCATATGGTGTCCTAAGGGGTCATAAGGGTTCATGGGACACCATTTGACCCCTAAGGACAACATATGACCCCTTATGACACCATATGGTGTCGTTAGGGGTCATATGGTGTCCATAGGGGTCATATGGTGTCCTAAGACACTATATGACCCCTTAAGACAACATATGACCACTTATGACACCATATGCTATCGTTAGGGGTCATATGGTGTCCATAAGGGGCATATAGTGTCCTAGGACACCATATGATCCATTAACACACCAAATTGTGTCCTTCTAGGTCATATAGTGTCCTAAGGGGTCATAGCACACAATATGACCCCTTAGGACACTATATGACCTAAAGTGGCCCAATATGGTTTCGTAAGGGGTCATATTGTGTCTTAAGGGGTCATAAGATGTCTTAACAGGGTAATATGACACAATATGACCCATAACGACCAAATGTGGTGTCTTAAGGGGTCATATGGTGTCCTAAGGGGTCATAGGACACCATATGATTGCTATGGACAACATAGGACCCCTTATGACACCATATGGTGTCGTTAGGGGTCATATGGTATTTTAAGGGGTTGTAGGACATAATATGACCCCTTAGGATACCATAGGATCCAAAGCGACCCAATATGGTGTCATAATGGGTCATATGGTGTCCTAAGTGGTCATAAAGATTCATGGGACACCATTTGACCCCTAAGGACAACATACGACCCCTTATGAAACCATAAGGTGTCATTAGGGGTTATATGGTGTCTTAAGACACTATATGACCCCTTAGGACACCAAATTGTATCGTTATGGGTCATATGGTGTCCTAAGGGGTCGTAGGACATAGTATGACCCCTTAGGACACCATATGACCCAAAGCGACCCAATATGGTGTTGTAAGAGGTCATATTGTGTCCTAAGGGGTCATATGATGTTTTAAAGGGGTCATCTGACATAATATGACCCATTAGGAAATAATATGACCCATAACGAGAAAATATGGTGTCTTAAGGGGCCATATGGTGTCCTAAGGGGTCGTTGGACACCATATGACCTCTATGGACACCATAGGACCCCCTATGACACTATATGGTGTAATTAGGGGTCGTATGGTGTCCTAAGGGGTCGTAGGACATAATATGATCCCTTAAGACACCATAGGACCCAAAGCAACCCAATATAGTGTCATAACTAGTCGTATGGTGTCCTAAGGGGTCATAAGGGTTCATGGGACACCATTTGACCCTAAGGATAACATAAGACCCCTTATGACACTATATGGTGTCATTAGGGATCATATGGTGTCATTATGGGTCACATAGTGTCCTAAGGGGTTGTAGGACACATTATGAACCCTTAGGACACCATATAACTCAAAGTGACCCAATATGGTGTCATAAGGTGTCATATTGTGTCCTAAGGGGTAATATGATGTCTTAAAGGGGTCATATGACATAATATCACCCATTAGGACACAATATGACCCATAACGACCAAATATGGTGTCTTAAGGGGTCATATGGTGTCTTAAGGGGTTGTAGGACACCATATGACCATTGTGGACACTATAGGACTCCTTATGACACCATATGGTGTTGTTAGGGGTCATATGGTGTCCTAAGGGGTTGTAGGACATAATATGACCCCTTAGGACACCATAGGACCCAAAATGACCCAATATGGTGTCATAACGAGTCATATGGTGTCCTAAGAGGTCATAAGGGTTCATGGGACACCATTTGACCCCTAAGGACAACATACGACCCCTTATAACACCATATGGTGTCGTTAGGGGTCATATGGTGTCCATAGGGGTCATATGGTGTCCTGGGACACCATATGACCCCTTAAGACACCAATTTGTGTCGTTATGGGTCATATGGTGTCGTAAGGGGTCGTAAGACACCATATGACCCCTTAAGACACCAAACTGTGTTGTTATGGGTCATATGGTGTCCTAAGGGGTGATAGGACACAATTTGACCCCTTAGGATACCATAATACCCAAAGCGACCCAATATGGTGTCGTAAGGGGTCATATTGTGTCCTAAGGGGTCATATGATGTCTTAAAGGGGTCATATGACACAATATGACCTATTAGAACATTATATGACCCATAACAACCAAATATGGTGTCGTAAGGGGTTGTAGGACACCATATGACTCATTAAGACACCAAATTGTGTCGTTATGGGTCATATGGTCTCTCTCTCTCTCTCTCTCTCTCTCGCTCTCTCTCCCTCTCCCTCTCCCCTAATCTCTCTCTCTCCCTCTCCTCCTATCTAACTCCTTTATCTCAAACAATATCCTTCTCAAACAAAGACATGGAAAGTTCACTTGAGTATGATCGTCTATCAGATCTTGTACAACCAGGAAATGTTTTTGCAGTTATTGCATCATGAGGGAATGAAGAGAGATCAAAATATTGGTTGGCATGATGTGTATAGGGAAAACAAAAGATAACACAACCAGTGACAAATGATGATGGGTTCACATATCCTACAAGTTTAGTTGTTGTTGTGGGAACTTGGTTGTGAACATACATGATTAGAAAGAATGGCATACATGCATTTGAAGACTATGAGAGACACAAAACCATTATAATGTATTCACGCCTTATTATAGCTACAAATGTCAAGTTGTTGAAGCATAAAGAAAAAGAGAAGACCAAAGAGCTATGGACAGTGACTACTACTGATCATGAAGCAATACTAGATACCCTTAAGCAAAGAGATGACCCTTTAGGCACACTTGAGTAGTAGGTCTTTAATGGTGCCTTATTTTTTTTTATCATGAATTTCATTTCAAACAATGATCATTAAACCTTAATGTTCAAGTTTTCTACGTGTATATTAAGGATGTGTTGAAAATGCAGGTCTATTCATGAACATTTTTTTTTTGGCAACATGGTTTTTGCATGCACATAGCGGGTACACTCGATATAATCGGAAGGGATGTATTTTTGCAACATGACTTATTATCATGCATTTGATGAAGTTTATAGTTTTGGTTATTAGAGAACACTATTTGACATTTTTTTATGATATAAATATCGCAAAACCTTTATGCTCATGCAGGTCTTTTTTTATGATATACAAGAGTATCACATTATGATTTTTGCATCAACATAGTGGGTTCTATTGATATAATTCAAAGGGATGTATTTTTGTGGTATATAATCCCACCTTTTCATTTATTATCATGCATTTCAGTTGAAGTGATTATCATAAAGCCTTTATGTTCATCCATGCATTTTATGTGTAGACTAACAATTCTTAAAAATACAGGTTCATGCTAGATCATTCGCCATTGACAAGATCCTCTCTTGGTGATGGTACATATTCCTTTGTGCATTAATGAGATAAAATTTTGTGCATAAACATTAAGTCAAGTGAATGTATTTCTATTTAGAAATGACCATATCTACCATCATCTTCAACCATGCAGAGAAATGTAGTGAGAAGGGCTTTAATCAACACGTGTCTTTCTTCAAAGTTACTTGTATACTTTGCAAAGAAGATGGTAAGTTTCATAACTATACAATATTGTACGTCTTAAAAATATTTCAAATGATCTATTTATAATTTTCCAAACTAATTTGTATTAAGTGTTATAATTTGTTTCTTGTAGCACATTCATTCCGCATAAAAAGGTTACTTATTTTGGTCTTCATTTATATGCAGGCATTGTTGTACATAAGCTTTTCTCTTAGGACATGAGGATATTTGATGCAAATGAAGTGGGATATTGTATTTGTATATGGATGTGAATTTATGTAACATTGTTATGATGATATACAATGTCCATTAGCAAATTGGTTTAGTTATATTGATGATATACAATGTATCTATACATGAGTACATTGGTGTAGTTGTATTGATAATGAAAAAAAAATCATGTTTGCATCTCCCTTCATGGATGTCACATGCAAGTGTAATGGTAATTATGTGTATACAATACATGGAAATATTGATGATCATTATGTGTCTACAGTGTAATGATTGTTTATCTATATTTTTAGCACTTAGGATGCTCAAGGGATGACATTAGTAGGGTATGACCCCGAGCGTCCGATCAAGTGGAGGGACAAAATAGGAGCATGCATAGGTTAATAATGCCTAACTGGACATCTTAGAGCTGATGGTTCATCATCGTGATGAGAAGAACGAGAAATTAGCCATGTGACAACATTCGATTGAATGAGAATGACAATTTTTTTGCCAACCAAAAAATTGCTGCCCCAATAAAACCATAGGGAAACTTGAAAAACCGAGATAGGATTTTGTAGGGACCCCTTTCATAGCCCCATAGGTTCAAATTGATTGTTCGTAGGTGCCATGGATTCTGAGTTAGGGCCCATCAAAGTTTGATAATTTTTAGCATTGAGGGCCCTCAAGGTACGACGCCGGTAGTGTATGACCCCGAGCATTCGACCGAGTGGGGGGGGGGGATAGGAGCATGCATAAGGTAATAATGCCTAACTAGACATGTTAGAGCTAACAGTTTGTCATTGTGATGAGAAGAACGAGAAATTGGCCACGTGACAACATTCGATTGAATGAGAATGATGATTTTTTCGCCAACCCAAAAATTGCTAGCCTAATAAAACCAAAGGGAAAATTGAAAAATAGAGATAGGTTTTTGTAGGGACCCCTCTCATGGACCCGTAGGTTCAAACATATCATTCGTAGGTGCCATAGATTTTGAGTTAGGGCTTGTCAACATTTGACAATTTTTAGCACTTAGGGTGCTCAAGGGACGAAGTCAGTAGGGTATGACCCCGAGCATTTGATCGAGTGGGGGGGGGGGAATAGGAGCATGCATAGGGTAATAATGCCTAACTAGACATGTTAGAGTTGATGGTTCATCATCGTGACAAGCAGAACGAGAAATTAGATGCCTGACAACATTCGATTGAATGAGACTGACATTTTTTTTGCCAACCGAAAAATTGCTGCCCTAATAAAACCGTAGGGAAACTTGAAAAACCGAGATAGGATTTTGTAGGGACCCTTCTCATGGACTCATTGGTTCAAAAAAATTGTTCATAGGTGCCATGGATTCTGAGTTAGGGCCTGTCAAAGTTTGACAATTTTTAGCACTTAGGGCGCTCAAGCGACAACATCGATAGGGTATGACCCCGTGCGTTCGACCAAGTGAGGGAAAATAGGAGCATGCATAGGGTAATAATTCCTAATTGGACATGTTGAATCTGATGGTTCATCATCGTGAAGAGCTGAACAAGAAATTGGCCACGCAACAACATTTGATTGAATGAGACTGATGAATTTTTTGCCAACTGAAAAATTGCTGCCCTAATAAAACCGTAGGGAAAATTGAAAAATGGAGATAGGATTTTGTAGTCATGGCCCCATAGGTTCAAACAAATCATTCGCAGCTACCATGGATTCTAAGTTACGACCCGTCAAATTTTGACAATTTTTAGCACTTAGGCTGCTCAAGGGACGACGCCGGTAGCGTATGACCCCGAGTGTTCGACCGAGTGTGGGGGCAACATAGGAGCATGCATAGGGTAATAATGTATAACTAGACATGTCAGAGCTAATGGTTCATCATCGCGATGAGCAGAATGACAAATTGGCCACACGACAACATTTGATTGAATGAGACTGAAGATTTTTCGCCAACCAAAAAATTGCTGCCCTAATAAAACCCTAAGGAAACTTGAAAAACCGAGATAGGATTTTGTAGGGACCCCTCCCATGGCCTCGTAGGTTCAAACAGATCATTTGCAAGTGCCACAGATTATTAGTTAGGGCCTGTCAAAGTTTAACAATTTTTAGCACTTAGGGCGCCCAAGGGACGACACTGGTAGTGTATGACCCCGAGCGTTTGACCAAGTGGGGGGGGGGGGGGAAATAGGAGCATGCATAGGGTAATAATGCCTAACTAGACATGTTGGAGCTGATGGTTTGTCATCACAATGAGCTGAACGAGAAATTGGCCACGTGCCAACATTCGATTGAATTAGACTGACGATTTTTTTGCCAACCGAAAAATTACTGCCCTAATAAAACTGTAGGGAAACTTGAAAAATAGAGATAGGATTTTGTAGGGACCCCTCTCATGGCCCCATAGGTTCAAATGGATTGTTCACAGGTGCCACAGATTCCAAGTTAGGCCCCATCAAAGTTTGACAATTTTTAGCACTTAGGGCGCTCAAGGGATGACGCCAGTAGGGTATGATCCTGAGCATTCAATCAAGTGGGGGGGTAAAATAGGAGCATGCATAGGGTAATAATGCCTAACTAGACATTTCAGAGCTAACGGTTTGTCATTGTGACGAACAGAACACGAAATTGGCCACGCAACAACATTCGATTGAATTAGATTGATGACTTTTTCACCAACCAAAAAATTGCTGCCTTAATAAAACCGTAGGGAAACTTGAAAAACCGAGATAGGATTTTGTAGGGACCCCTCTCATGGCCTCGTAGGTTCAAATGGATATTTGCAGGTGCCACAGATTTTGAGTTAGGGCCCGTCAAAGTTTGACAATTTTTAGCACTTAGGGCGCTCAAGGGACGATGCCGGTAGGGTATGACCCTGAGCGTTCAACCGAGTTGGGGAGAAAAATAGGACCATGCATAGGATAATAATGCCTAACTAGACATGTCCTAGCTGACAGTTTGTCATCGTGACGAGAAGAATGAGAAATTGGCCATGCAACAACATTCGATTGAATGAGACTGGCGATTTTTTCACCAACCAAAAAATTGCTGGCCTAATAAAACCCTAAGCATTCGATCGAGGTGGGGGGAAAAATAGGACCATGCATAGGGTAATAATGAATTGTATCAAGTATTGTTCATTAAATGAATTGTATTGTATTGTTCATTAAATGAATTGTATTGTATTGTTCATTAGATGAATTGTATTGTATTGTTTATTAAATGAATTATATTGTTCATTATACAAACAACACTTAGGATGAAATGAAATGAATTGTATTGTTCATTAAATAACCATTGTTAATTATTGGAATGAAGATTAAATATTTCCATGATAACACCACGCACAGATGAGGAATAATTTATATGATCGAATATCAACTTCTATATATATAAAAATGTCAAATGATTACAAATGTATGTCCATACAAAAATATGGCATAAATGCCAACTGAAACAAAATGTATGTCTAAATATGTGAATGTATGTCCATATACAAAATATACATGCCAACTAGACATGTAAGCATCCCAAAACTATCTATAACATCCTAAGCTGCTGATAGATCATCAAAATCGATCCTCTTTGCTACACTGCTCGGCTCTGAAGGATCCTGCACAAGAAAAACAAACCACGATTAATATTAGTTATATTATATAATTCACATTCGAAAAGTTAACATAAAAATGAACTATAATTGAACTATTCATGTTTACCTCATCTCCATGTTTTCTCTTTGGCTTTGTAGGAGTCTTGATGTATGTCTTCGGTAGAGGAGGTATGTTTTCAATATTTTCATACAAAACCTACATATGTTCAGAAACATGACATTGATAAAAGTTAGCATATAATTGTCACTGATAATAAAAAATTATATCTACTAAACAAAAAATAAAATAAACACACATCTACTTGAGGCATCTCTTCTTCATCTTTAGGTATACTGGGTGTAGTCATCAAGGATGTGAAGCCAAGAATTCTCTGTACATATACACAACAAGTATATGAAACTATCAATCTATGTCTAGACGTGTATAATCACTATAAGTTATTTAAACTATTTATTCAATCATATTTGCATTCAATTACCTTTCCCTTGTCTCCAACTACACTACTAGATCCTAAATCACACTGCCCCACACTCATGCTACTATGCCCTACAAGAGTAAAATAAGATATAAATGCAAGTTACTACATAATCTAATTAATACCAATATAAATGATGAGCATGTATGTACAATAAAATACAAACGACTAGGTGCAATAATATATGTACCATCAAGCTATCAAGGCCAAATGAAATGGCCGACAAGGTGCCCTCCTGAATCTGTCTCAACTCCTCCTCAGTCATCAACTATTAAATAGACCATGTAAATAAAAATTAGTACTAAATATTATCTAGATTATTAATATTCATTTAAAATATAACATGAACTGTGAAAATACAAATCTTACCACTACATCATCAATTTATGATGACGATGCCTCCTCGCCTCTAGCATGTGAGGAGTCCCCAGGGTATCATCTAGTTTGTGTCATAACATCTAGTGCATCATGGATCTCATGCACCTCATAATCTGCATTGTTCGCAAGAGGATCAACGGGTTGTCCAATTGGACCCAAGCATACGTGCCCACACATGACACAACTATGGGGCACGCATATGTGTGGAGCCAAGGATGACATGTCAGCACCACTAGATGTACCACTGCCATCAAAAGTAGGCTGAGCTACTGACCCAACCTGAGAAACCAAAAGGCTACTCAAAGAGTGAATAGCCGATATGGTCCGTGAACACTAATACATTTGGACTAGATTTCCGACTGAGGTTTCTGATGGAGAAGGTATATTGTGGCCAAATTTGATTTTTTTTTGAAAAAATGCTCGCATTCATTGTAATTCCGACGACAATTTGCCATTTGGTTTCGACGAAGAAGGCATTAGAAATGAGAATTTTCTTTTTTTCAAAAAAGTGCTTGAGTTCGTCATAATTCTGACGACAACGACCATTACTTAAAAAAAAGAAGAGGGGAATTCATTTGTGCATTGCAATCCTGTGTAGGCATCCGTGGTGGCTTCAACCCCCAAGAACATCAAACCCGTGTCGAAGGAATTTGTGGCATTGCTTGCAATCCCGCGCAGGAGGTAGATTCAAATTTCCCTATTTTTTAATTTCATGTTGCAAAAAATATACACGTGGTGGTTAATTACCCTAGTTTAATCTCGTAAAACTATAGAATTGTGATTGAGGAGTGAGCGTTCAATTTTTAGCAGCAATCCCTTCCTCCTGTATACACACATGTTGATTGTTCACATGCGATCACATCTCTTTGCGGCATCGTATCAAACAATTCATGAGCCTTGTCCATGTTTCCACATTTTGCATTCATGTCAAGCAGGGCATTTGCAAGTACAACACCTAACAAAATTCCTCTATCTGTTATGCTTTGATGGATGTCCATACCCTGTTCCAAAGATCCCATTTTGTACAGGCAGGGAGGATGTTGGCAAAGGTTGTGGAATTTAGCTTTATGCCTTCCAATTTAATTTGCTTGAAAGTGTCTAAAGCCTTTGTGACAAATCCATTTTGTGCATATCCAACAATCATTGCAGTCCACGAGACAACATTTCTTTTAGGCATTCTATCAAATAGTTCACGTGCCTTGTCTATGCTTCTACATTTTGCATACATGTCTACCAGGGTAGTTGCAACTAAAACATCTAACAAAATTCCTCTATCCTTTATGCTTCAATGAATGTCCATACCCTTTTCCAAATCTCCCATTTTGGCACAGGCAGGGAGGATAGTAGCAATGGTCATGGAATTTGGCTTTACACCTGCCGATTGCATTTGCTTGAAAGTTTCTAAAGCCTTCTCTAAAAATCCATTTTGTGCATATCTGGAAATCATTGTAGTCCAGGAAACCACATTTCTTTGAGCCAATCCGTCAAACAGTTCTCGTGCCTTGTCTATGCTTCCACATTTTGCATACATGCTAACAGAGTAGTTGCAACTACATCTGACAAAATTCCTCTATCTTTTATGCTTTGATGGATGTCCATACCCTATTCTGAAGCTCCTATTTTGGCATAGGCTGGGAGTACGCTAGCAAACGTAACTAAATAAATGCAATGATCAGCTCTAAAGACATCAAACCACTACTAACAAAACCGAGAGTCTAAAATATGATAGTGTGAGCTGTCCTGAAATAAAATATTTTATTTTTAATTTCAACTAAAACATAATTACTCAGCCATTTAATGTTATTAATAAGTATTTAATTTATGAAAGAGATAAATGGTTGGCCATAAGTAGATGAGTTACTAAATGCACACAAATAAGTGAATTTGATATTCAAAACTATCTACAATGAATTCAATTCTTGTCCATTAGTCATTTATGTTTGCAATAAGCATCTTTCTTTGTTTTTCTTAATCTTTATTCATAGTTATGTGCATATTTCACATTCTATAATTAGGATATCAATTGCTATGGTTGAACTCTAGCATGATGTTTGTGTTGTGGTATTGATGCGTGGAAACATAATTATGGGATTGTTATATTATAGAGATCATAAATCTAGATATCACATATTAGTTCCAACTCTTCTTGGATTGATTCTAAAGTTGACATATAGTTATAAAGCCATCATTAGCAGATCTATCCATTTCTAGTAAAGACAATTGAGAAAGTCATTTTGATATTGAGAGTTTCTTATCTGTTTACCTATTGATCATTATCAAGCTATAATATTTAGGTCTATTTATCTCTCTTGAAAAACCTCTACTACTCAGTCTTGAATGAAATAGTGGAGTTCTAAAGATTTGTTGCACAAGATGGTGTTGAACGTATCAACAAGGCTAGCATGGAAGGCATGTTCAAGCTTCCACTTGTACAACTTACAACAAATGATTTTTTGATAGAAGAAATTCTTGAAATAGGGATACAATCGAAAGACAAGTAAGTACATACAAACCTCCTCAGTTGAAAGTAAAATATGTGTATAAAAAGAGTACATTGAATCCTAACCCATAAACACAATAGAGATACCGATGGAGACTTAATTGGATGTAGCATGTCGCACCAAAGTTGTTAGAGTATGCTAATCTAGTACATAATGTTTCCTAAAGCCACATTAGTATTTTACCCAGATCATTATCTACCAAAACTAACTATAGTAATCCTTTTGAGGATTCATTTCATGGTGCTAAATCTTCATTTAGTTCCACTTCTTGTTGGAGAAAAGAACAGTTATTTCTTGAGGTAGATGAATATCCCATCAACAAAGGACAAGACCCTTTCTAGAATATAACAAATTCTACTCCAACAAAAGATCATGGGGGTTTCACTAGAGATATTGAATAAGAGATAGACTTCTACTGCTGCATTAAAAGCATTGGCATGTTCTTCATTTATTGATGTAAACTCTCTATGACGCCACCACAACTAACAAAGGTGTAAAAAGTTGTTTGCAATGCATGGATTTTTAGGATTGTCCTTTGAGAAAACATAACTAAAGTATGGAAGCAGGATCTGCCAGCTCTTACGGGAATCTTGATGAAAAATAACTGTAAAATATTTGGGCGAGCTTATATGCAAAAATTCATGCTTCTTGATGGGTTTATGTACAGAAATAAGCATGAATTAAGTGGTAAAGGGGCTTCTAGAAACAAGAGGGACATAGAGGCAGTGGAAGTGAAAACTTTTGGTGTTGTGTCTGCTCCATCTCAGAATGGGAATGGTGAAGGTGCTGTAAGAGGAGCTGAGAAGGGTGTTGGAAGAAGTGGGGGTGTTTACATCCCCCCATTTAAGCTAGCTCAAATGATGAAAGATGTGGAAGACAAGAGCAGTGTGGAATACCAACGCATGACATGGGATGCCTTTTAGAAGAGTATCAATGGGTTAGTAAACAAGGTGAATGCATCTAACATCAAGAACATCATTCTGGAGTTTTTTGCAAAGAATCTCATTCATGGGAGGGGTCTATTTTGTGGGTCTTGTATGAAATGCCAAATGGTATCCCCTAGATTTATAGATGTTTTTGCTGCGTTGGTTGCTGTGGTAAATACAAAATTTCCTGAAGTTGGCAATCGACTTTTACGAAGAATTATTTTGCAGCTTAAGAGGGCATACAAATGCAATGACAAGCACATGTTGATAGCAGCAGCCAAATTCATATCTCATTTAGTGAATCAACAAGTTGCACATGAGATCATTTCCTTGGAACTTCTCACCCTTTTACTAGAGAACCCCATAGATGACAGTGTAGAGGTTGTTGTTGGGTTTGTGAAAGAATGTGGTTCTTTGTTGCAAGACCTTTCAACCAAAGGTCTCTCTAGGATTTTTGAAAGATTTAGAGGTATTCTCCATGAGGGGGAAATTGACAAATGAGTACAGTTTTTAATTGAAGGCATTTTTACAATTTGTAAAGCTAAGTTCGAGGGTCATCCAGCTATGTGTCCAGATCAGTTAACACATGAAGTTTTCCTAGAAGATGAACTTGATCAAGAAGCTAGTTTGGATGTTTTCAAGCCAGATCCTGACTTCTTAGAGCATGAGGCAACCTATGAAAAAATGAAGAAAGATATCCTTGGAGATGCTTCTTCAGATGAAGTAGAAGGGGAGAATGATTCAGGTGATGATTCAGATGATGATGATGATGATGAACAGGAAGGTGAGGAAGCACTGAGAATATAGGATGAGATAGAGACAAACTTGGTCAATTTAAGATGTACAATTTATTTGACAATCATGTCAAGTGTTGATTTTGAGGAAGCTGGTCATAAGCTACTAAAGATCAAGCTTGAACCTAGTCAAGAGAGAACATACCTTCCTTATTATGGTATTCTTGGGAAAAGATTATGTATGATCAATAAAATTTATGAGGAATTTTTTGATAAGTGTTTTGTACAACAGTATTCTATGATACATAGACTGGAAACAAATAAAATACATAATGTTACAAAGTTTTTTTCCCACTTACTTGGCACAGATGCTCTTCCATGGCATTGTCTTGCTCATATATGTCTGACAGAGGAAGATACTACTTCCTCTTCCCATATTTTTATAAATATTCTCTTGCAGGAGCTGGCAGAGTAGCTTGGTATATTGTTTCTTAATGAAAGGTTGAACGATCCAACAATGCAGGAGTCTTTTGATTTAATTTCTCCAAAGGACAATCCCAAAAATTCACTGTTTTCTATCAATTTCTTTACTTCTATTGGTCTTGGTGGTATCACTGAGAGTTTACGTGATTATTTGAAGAATATACCAACGCTTGTAATGCAGCAACAAAAGTCTATTCCCGAGTCAGATGAATCTACCTCTAATGATGATTCTTCTAGTTCATCAGGTTCATCAGATTCTGATACATCAGACTCAGATTTTGAGAGTGAAACTGATAGTGAGAGCAGTAAGAAGTCACCCAGAAAGAAAAATAATTCAAAGCATGACAATGAGTATGAAAAAATAAGAAGAAATAAAAGGGTGAGAATATCTGACTCAGAGGATGGAAGTGACAGTGAAAAAATCAGAAGGAAAAAGAAAAGGAATTAAAAATCTTTCTAGTCAATTATTCAAGGCTCTAGTAAACACCATTTTCCTGGATTGTGACAAATAAAAGAATCACTCCCAAGTGCTTTGGTTTTATAACAGATGACTATAAGATGCTACAATTTTGTCTTATGTATTTTAATAGCCACGAGTTTTAGAGTTCTGCACTTGACAGGTAATGGATAAACAATGTTAGGAAGAGAAAATATAAAAGGCCAAGTGCAGATTGTGATAATACTAGATCAATGAATCCTATTACTTATTGAGTATTTCTTATTTTCCATGTTGTGTGATGTACCATAAGAAAACTAGAAATCTAAATTCAATAAGATGCTTTGTTCAATGATGATAATTTCTATTTTCAAGTAATTTGATGATGATAATTTCTATTTTCAAGTAATTTGATTCGGTAGATTATACTGAAACTTGATTTCATAACTAACATTTCAACTTCTATATAACTAGTTCTATAGCCCAATTTTCTTGGCTGTGAAGAAAGACCATGTCAGACAATATCAATGAACAACAAAATAAGGAGACAATTGCTAGATTGTGGTCTAACTTAAAAAGAAAAGGTGATGGAAAATGTTATTGTCCATGCAAAATTTGTAAGGGGTTAAAGACTAGAAGACTTCTAATCAAAACAACGAAGAAACATTGTAGGCTACATGGTCACATTGAAGGTGGACATGATTATCATCCATTGGTAAGTTTTTCATTATATCATTTTGACAATTTATATACATAATAAATCACGTAATGATGAGATCATGATCATGATTTATTTATGTTTATCAATTTTATATAGGTCGAGCACCCTAGAGCACATGGTATGGATCAACACAACCCTGAGAATATGGTTTTCAAAGTGGACAAACATGGAGGTGTGAATATCGAAGATGAAGATAATGATCCCATGGAAGATGACAATCATGAGCCAGAAAACACAATTGAAGATGATGGTACAAATACATTGATCCATGACTCATTTAGTACTCGCACAGTTGATCATGATGATCAAGATGACCTTGATGTTGTTCATGATGTCCCTCTACTTGAGAAGGCATCTAAGGCCCTTTACGAAGGCTCATAGGAAAATCTTCTCTCCGTTGTATTGTTGTTGGTGAACTTGAAGGTTATGAATGGTTTATCCAACATAACAATGTCACGTATGTTAAGGTATGTCATATATGTTAGAATAAACTATGAATCATGTTGTACCATTAATATTATTTAATATAACAAATTATATTTTTTGTTGTAGATTGATAGGTGAGTTTTTGTTACCACCATCAAATATTCTACCTCGCTCATATCGAGAATTATCTACCATTATGAAAGATATTGGAATGGAGTATCAAGCAATAGATGCTTGTCCCAATGATCATATTATATATCATAAACAACATGAATTTTGAACTGAATGCCCTGAATGTCATAGCAGTAGATATTGAACAAATCAAATAACAAAAAAGGTTCCTCGCAAGGTTCTTTGCTATATTCCCATTATTCCATGTATGCAACAATTATTCAAGTGCACTAGCTTGGCACAATTTATGGATTACCATGCATGCAATAGAAGTCAAGATGACATTATTCGAATGACTGTGAATGGTTCAGCATTTATGGACATAGAGGAAAGGTGGCCACACTTTAAAGAAGAACCTCATAATCTCAGGCTTTTATTGGTAGCGGATGGTGTCAATCCATTTGGAGAGATGAGATCTGTTTACTTAGTGTGGCCTATTTTTGTTATCGACAATAACATTCCTCCATGGATGTCAATAAAGAGGGAGCACATAATGTTGGTAATGATTGTTCCAGGTATTTTATCATTTAAATATAGTGGTCTAAATTTAATTATAAATATTGCAGTAAAATGGTCATATTAATTATGTAATGTTTTTGTTCATTTGATTAGGTAAGTACCAAGTTAAAGATATGAATGTATATATCGAGCCTCTTATCGACAAGTTGTTGGAGTTATGGAATGGTGTCACTATGTATGGTGTCAATTCCATGTGATGCTTCTATGGACAATACACAATGCCTCGAGGCTAACACATTTTTGTGGTATGTTATAGTGTTTAAGTTGTGCATGAACATTATAATTAAAAAAATTATCATATTTAATCCAATAATACATTATCTTGTAGGTCTTCAAACAAAGGGAAAATTTGCATGTCCTGTTTGTGGTCCAAAGATGAAATCTCGTCACTCAAAAAGTTTAGGAAAGCAAGTGTTTGATAAGTATAGGCACTTTCTCCACAAAAATCATAAGTATCGAAATACTGTAAAACATCTTTTCAATGGGAAAGAAGAGAATACATCAAAGCCGCGAAGAATGACACCGAAGTTGGAATATAATAGAATTAATTGTCAAGGTGATGCCATTCCATCTATTGGATTGTCATAAAACATCTTTTCTGTTTTGTTTTGTTTACTGATGATGCGATTGATGATCATGAAGGTCGTGAAGGCATAAATGACCACCTTCCTAAGGGAATAAAAAGTTATCTCTAACAATTTAGTAGGTTGCCCTACTACGACCAGTTACAAATTGTTCATTTTTTTGATAGTATGCATATTGGAAAGAATATAACAGAGATAGTATGGAAAATATTGGATGGAAGGCATGACAAAGAAAAAATTGTCAAAATATTTAGTGACATTCAGGATTCCAATCATGCAATGATAAATGTCATTTAATCAAATAGCCATGGAGAACAGATTAATATAAGTGAGCTTCCTTGGTTATTAACAGACCAACAAAGCAATGCTATAAAAGAAGTCATACGAAAAATTCAATTTCCCACAGGATTTGTTGCGAACATAAACAATCTCATATCAAAGAAAAGTGAATTTGGGTCAGGGATGAAAACACATGATTGGCATACCTTCATTAAGGTAATTCATGCTCTTGTGTTTTTAGTATGTATTTAAGTACTGCACATACGTGTACTTTTCATTATATTAAAAAAAAATGAAAAAATAATTTTATAATTGTTGCAGTATGTTCTACCTCTATCTCTCCCAGATGACTTTGACAATAATGTAAGGCAAGTCATATATTATCTTGGAAAATACATGAGGTAAGTAGTGATATTTGTTTAGTTCGTTGTATAGATATTATATTTGCGATTTGTTTTACTTGTTATGTAATATATTTGTTTGCATCTTGAATACCTTGTAGGTGGTTTTCATGTAAAGAAATCCATAAAGACGATATAAAATATTGGAAGAGAAAAATTCCTCATTTAATGTGTGAAATGCAAAAGTGTCTACCTCTAGCTTTTTTCAATGCACAAGAACACTACCTCATACACCAAGTTGAGGAGATTGAATTGTGTGGACCTGTACACACTAGGTCAATGTGGATGGTTGAGAGGCACTTGAAATTTTTGAAGGCTTTGGTTTGACAAAGAGCACATCCTGAGGGTTCTATGGTGGAGGGATATATGGTATACCAGACTATGGTGTACATTTCTGAATATCTTCCTAAGTTTGTAGCAAAGATCCACGTGGATCGCATTTGGGATCTCAACACCATTAACAAATTCAAAGGGGTGTACTTGATGGGGAAAGGTAGATAGAGGAAAGTGAGAGGTAATTATAAGATATTATTGTAGTTAATTAATTCTTAATCTTCAAAATAAATTGATTGTAAGGAATCTATTTTTTTTTGGTACAGTTGGTCTAGAGTGGGATGCACTACATTTGTATATTGCAAACAATCTTGATTGGATGATGGTATGGATTGAACGTTGTCAACATTCTAGACGCACGTTAACATGGGAATGTGTGGCTTCATTGGTTAAAGAAGCACATCGTAATGGAGATTCCAATGTTACGCAAAGGGAAATTGATTTAGCATATGGTTTAAGAGATAAATAGGTATGCATAAATTTATTAATCACCCATATGTTTATCAACTCACAATGCAATAAATTTTACATGTTTGACATATCGCAAGTCAAACACCACAATGCTATGTGCTACAATGGTCATAAATTTTGCATAAAAAAGTTGAATGACACGAAGAAAACTTGTGATTCTGGCATCACTGCAGTCTTTGAGGTGACAAATATTTCATCGAGAAATGACATACATCCTCAACAGTCTCAAAATCGATACTATGGCATTTTGGATGATATACTTGAGTGTGACTTTAATTCCTTCAAATTAGTTTTGTTCGTTGTCAAATGGTATAGGCTATGATTGAATAAAAATGATCCTGATAGAACTGTTATTGAACATGATAATGGTTTTATAATGCTAAATACAAGGTCATTTGAACTAGTTGGGGATGAGCCCTATGTTCTTCCAAGCCAATTTGAGAAAGTATTTTACTCAGAGGTTCCATATAAACTGGGTTGGTCATTTGTTGTTAGACATGATCCAAGAGGAAGGTCGATAAAGTATAATGTGATGGAAGAAGAAGATACCGAAGAAGTAGAAGATGAAGTGGATGATGATCACAATCGACTGTTTCTCAATGACGATAAAGAAGAAGAAGAAGAAGAAGAAGAAGATGATGATGATGATGATGATGGTGATGGTGATGGTGATGGTGATGGTGGCGATGGTGATGGTGATGATGGTGATGATAATGGTGAAGATGTTGATGATGATGATGATGATGATGATGATGATGATGATGATGTTGGCGATGATGACCTTGATGTTCATGATGATGAAGAATGAAATGTATGAGGTATGTGATTAGTATATTATCTATTTAATATTGACTTCTTGATAGAATTTTTTCTACATAATTAATTCATTATGTTTTGAATTCTAATGCCATTAGATAATTAATTCATGATGCACCTTTTAATATGGAGATGGAGATAGGGAGAGTGACTATTTATGTGATAATTTTTAAACTGTGTTTATTTATGGAAATTGGATTGTTTATTAGCTATGTGATGGATGTTGATTTAAAATACATATGTGATGGATCACATGTTTATGATGATGCATCTGACATTTTTTTAACTTTGTATTTATTTATAGAATGTGGATTGTTTATTATCTATGTGATGGATGGTGATTTATGATACATATGTGATTGATTACATGTTTATGATGACATGATATGTGATGATAATTGTGATGCTCAATTACATATATGATGACACATCATGTGATGCTTCTTATGCTTATGATACGTATGCATTTATTGTTTATCAACTTACAACTGTAGTAATGCTTATGATGCTCAATCGATGGTGTTGATTTTAGGTATAGTCCCTGTGTGATGCTGTCACCCTTGGTGGGAACATGTCATTAACTACAGACATCGTCAACCATTTAGTTGAGGATCCTGCATAGTCTACATAAAGTAAAGGTAAGGAATTAAAAAATTTACAATGATTTTGATGACACCATCTTTTTATTATTTAATACTCTTTTTGTCTACAAATTTCATGTTGTTCATGTTGTATACTATGTAATTTTTAGCTAACATAAGATAATTGAATTACATTGTATAGGACCCTGAACCCCTTTGACGAGGATCCTGCATAGTCTCATGGATGGACAGGTATAACTAGTCAATACACCCTATAGAAATAGTTTATTTTTTTAAAATTACTTGGAAAACAAACTTCCTCAATTTTTCAAACCTTGACATTAGCAGCAAATCTAATACAGTTATCAACACTTGAGGCCCCAGTTGGACTTATTCCAATTTTCATCCCAAAATCAACTTTAGGGCTGACTTCTTCATCAACATTACCCTCATTTGCAAAATTTCTCTCTCATTACCAATTAACTCTCTCATTTCATGGAGTGTAGGTACCCCCAAATAGGTATTTGTTAGATCTGTCTTCATCGAGTGAGGAAAATCCAGTAATAGAAAATGAAAGTGACACATGTAGTAGGTCTACAATAGGGAGATCAACAAGAGGTCAAAAGATTAGAAGAAAATTTAATAAATGCATGAAATTTTTCCTTGCTCAAGGGGGGTCATGTTCTTATGATGATAAGACCAAAGGCAACATTGAGGTGCCACAGAGGTACATACATCTACAAAAATAATGGGTGCCCAAGGAACTTCCTCCAATAAACACCGATTTTTGTGTTAATGATAGGATATATCGCATAGCACCTTCGTCATTACATGGTTTAGGCTTATTTTCCATGGACGGCATAAAGGTCTATTACAATAGAGTTGTAAAATTGATGGAGTTTGATGGACCTTTGTTATGATTACAATCATTGGATGCAAATTGTTAAATATAAAAAAAGTATGCATAGGTATGCATTGTTAGCAAATTATATACAACAGAAAGATAATGATCAAAGTAAATGAGTGGCTGTATACATTGATGGTTAGCCAAAAGCAATAGGGAATATTGCAGGTTTTATAAATAGTACGTGACCTGGGTCAACTAATAAACAACCCAATTGCATGTTTGAGGCACGCAAGGGAAATCGTGTATTTGTATGTGCGATAAAATCAATAAGTGCAGGTGAAGAGCTTCTAATTGATTACAGTTTGAATCATATAGATACAAACAAAGTTAATATCATGGGTGTGGTATGTACTATGTACCATTTAAATTAACCAACCTCCAATTAATGAATCCAATATACCATTTTATTATGAAGTTTTTTTGCTAAGTCTATTGGTTTAATTTCGCTAACGTTTTTAATATTTTTTCTTTGTCATAGGCCAACATGGATCCATCACATATCATAGACAGAGATGTAGCTTGTGACACTTCTACCAAGTAGGTAAACCTCATTATAATTGTAAAAAATAGATAGAAGCAAACTGTTACATTATTATGTTCTTTTTTTTAGTGATTTATACTAGTTTTGTACTTGTTAATGATGACACAGATGGATGTTCAGGGAAAGGGAAAGGGAGTTGCAGTACCTAAGCACCTTTCTAGGGATGTGGAATCATTAGGGTTAAGCGATGATGACCCTAAAGATCCCACACACCTTATGAAATTCTTTAAAATGCCTCTTATAAAAATTAGAAAAGAGATTGTTGCTTTGGTAGTTGTGCATCCCATCACTGATGAGATACAAGAGAGGGTGGAATTATTGTTTCGGACAATAGAAAACTTGCAAGTAAGTAGTAATGAAGCTTTAATTATAACAAAAGTTCAATAATGGTTTATATTTTATTCTCTTTTATGTCATTAACTAAAATATGTATGTATTGTTTTTACAACAATATATCCGCCCTCATCAAAGTCATTCCCATGATCAGGGTGTTGCAAGATCTTCAGGTGATGACAATTTTCTTGTATTATCACTTGCTTGGCTTATCACTTTGAGTACCCAAAACACATCATACTTGATACTATCAATTTTCAAAATGAAGGTTCATCCTTGTTTATAATTCTTGCACTTTTCATATATTTAATGTATTATTCTTTAGGTGCTGTCAATGTTACTGTGCAAATGCCGTCGCTGCCTCATCAGAGGTTACCCTCACTTGTATTGCTGACTGCAATGCCGGCAACACGTAGCATGCATAAATCCTCTAGTGCACGTCATATTGGCCCACCCACTATCGATAGATCCCTCTTTTGCTCTATCTTTTGTCATGTGTTTATTTCCCTTCAAGCGTTCTTTCTTGAATTCTAATGCCATTTCATAGTGGATTCATTTTTTGTAGGAGGAGATGCACATGAGGATGTGCCAGAGGTGACTATTGCTGATAACATACCATAATTTCCTGGATCTTCTCGTATTGCTAGTACAAGAACATTGCAGGCCACATTGGTGGTGAGCAACGAAGAAATGATTCCCTTAAAGATACAAAAGGTTCTAGGTACTTTAAAATTATTATTATATATACTCTAATTGTAATTTACTTTATGATCACTCATTTTGGACTAAAGATCCCATGAATTTTTTGCAAGAAATGATATTTTCTATAAACATCTTAGTAACATTGCATTGCAGATATTTGGGCCCACCATACGTAAAAGGTGGTACATTATATGTGAACTAACCCTAATCCACTTTTGATTTCATATCATTGCTAGAATAGTTTTTTTTTGAACCATTTCTTGAAGTGTAATAAATGTAGCTTCAGTTCATTTCTGAATCTAACAGTTTGTTTTTTCTTTAAAAGGTGGAATGACCAAGAAAAAAGGTTAAGAGATGAATTGACAAACCAAATGGTTGAGTGGTTTGGAAATGATGCCTTTGACAAAACCAAGCTCCTTGAAAAAGTTGGCACATATCTAAAGTATGTGAGGGACCAATACAGGACCCATTTGGAGAGGAACCTAAAGTAGGAGCGTCCCCCCATGATTCCAGAGAGGGAGTAGAAGGACCTAATTTTGGATGCCAAGGAGAGAATTGAAAGGAAAAAAGGAAATACACCACTAGATTCCAGAATAAGGTATGGGATACTATTAAGAATGTAATTATGTACTAATTAATTACTCTTTATATTTATATAATCTAACATATTTCAAACTTTTTATAGACTGAGTGACATGTCAAAGGTAACCAAGGAAAAGCAAGAAAAGCATGGGCAACACAAACTTGGCTCTGGTGGTTACATGAAACTTGCTGCACAAATTATAAGTATCTCATGTAAGTGAAATATTGCATCAAAATATTAATAAATTGCAAACGTTTTTTTTTTTTATCAAATAATGCAAGCAAAATTCATGGTACTAAGAAAAAATGCAGGGCTCTGAATTCAATAGAGTGCTCACAGAAGATGACAAGAGAATTGCCTACTAGCAAGGCTATTCAGTCGTGGCTGATCAGCTACGAGAATTGAGTGGGCATACACAACATTCGAGTGCATCCGTCACACAGGTAAATATGCTAAATGGAAGTTGTTTCAAATTGAATATTTTACCAATAATCTAATTGATGTTGAGTTCCAACATAAAGTGACTATATTTGTTTTAAATAAGCAAGCAATGATAACAATGTGCATGTCATTGGAATGCAACTTGCTAATTGTGAAACACCACCTGCACATGAAGTCTGGATGTGCATCCCAGTAGTGGAGGTATTCATTTGCTATTCAAATTTATTTATTTAGCTATTAATACAATTAAACATCTTAATTTGTAATTAGAGTAGTAATTAATGTAACCTTTTTTATTAATATTTTAGAGCATGTAGTCGACGGTGAGCAAGTGGAGCATGATCTGGGTACACAACATCAAGAACATGATGTTCCCCACTCAGGTAAATAGGACCACCATTATTTCTTTAAACAAATATAATTGCAATTGGTGTTTAGCATTAATGTAACCTTTAGTATTTCAACTCCAGATGATCTAGAAGGTGTTCAGCATGTTGAGGTTGAGGCTACACAAAATGATGTGGCCCCATCAGGTAAAGAGCACAACAATTATGTTCTCTAAATTAATGAAATACTTGTAACAATAATAATTTTTTTTTTGAATTTCACCCATTTCTTTGTTATTGCAGAGGACCCCCCTTCGCTTTAGTGTCCTCGTCCTTAGTATAGGACTAGGCATACATCGAGATTAGGAGCAATTGGCAGAACATCTGCAAAGGAGGGAAATGATGAAGAAACTGATGTTCCACTTAGTCTTTTCATAGCTTCAAAGAAAAAACAAAGAAAGAAATGATTGTAATCTAACTTATTTGATAATAACTGATTTTTATGTGTTAGTGAATGTAATTATGTGCTAATTAATGGTTATGGATGATATGTGTTAATTAATATTGATGAATTTTGCATGTTAATTAATGTTAATCAATGTTATGTGTTAATGAACGTTATGTGATATTAATGAATGAATGCTATATTTTATTAATGTTAGAATGAATGAATGAATGAATGTTATAAGATGTTAACAGGGAATTTAGAGTGATGTTAAGGGGGGTAGGGGCCAAATGAGCTTCCACCTTCACGTTGTTGGCCCTGTTAAGTAGAGAATATTAAACTATTCTCAAAACTAAGTGAAGCTCAACAAGATAACACACGTTTCAATATTTCATTATGTTGCACAGTTAATATTATTGAATAATGTATATTGAATCTTAATTCCAGGGTCCAACAAAGCCAACACGAACAACAACACCACAAGTTGTTGGGTATAATGAACTCCCATATTGTCTTGTCTGTACACAAACAATATGAGTTGCTTCTAGTGTTGATATCCAAGGTGGGACTACAAAAGTTATGAATATTCCTCATCCTTGTAAGTTTTTTTATTACTTGTAAGTAATGAATATGCCTCATCCTTGTAAGTTTTTTTATTACTTGTAAGTCATGAATATTTCTCTTTAGTTGATTAAAATTAAATGAAAATCTTTAATGAATACACAAAACTATATACATATGCAGGCACACCATGGTTGAGATGGTCCAACTCCCTAGTCTCACTCTACAACTAAGCTCATGCCATATCTAAATCAAAGACATCTCAAATACATCGTCAGTGGAAAGCTGCAAAATGCCATTTTCATACATAAGCAAGACATACACAATTGGGCACAATCACCAAGAGAACGGTAAAAAATGTGTTTGAGATTGTATCATGGATGCTTTTAAGGATTGTATCATGGATGCAAAAAATCTATTCATTAATCCTTGACTCGTGATTGCTATAATACTTCTTTATACTTCTCATATCATTTGTTGCACTTCTTCACTATTTTGGACTGAGTTTCAACCATGTATTTGCCTTGACTTATGACTGTACCTAGCTTTGTCCTATCTTTGTAAACTTCCTCTTTGAATTGTGGTTGTAGCTTTGATAATACCTTTTTAATGTTGCACTATTTGTAAGGAGGACAACTCCTAATGTATGTTGCAAATTGTGTTCTATTGACTGATACTAACCTTTTTGTACTTGATGTTTTTGACTAGTTGTCATAACCTCAGACTTTGATGCTTGTGCCTTAATAGAACTAGATGTTTCTTGTATGCATACTTGGTCAAGGACTGCATTATGATGCTATAGGGCTACAAACTAAGATTATTTATTGTATTGAGTTGCACATTTGACATGAGTTACCCTATGACTGCTATGCCTCTTGAGGTTATAAGGTGTTGTTCTTGTCAAGTTTTGACAATGCTACAACAATAACGTGTTATTTGTTGTTAAGGTTTGAAAAGACCTTTTAGAAAATTATACCCTGCTCTTTTTCACTCAGTAGACTTGATTACTATCATTTTATTTGGTACTAGGTATGACTGCCTACTAGCTTTACTGTAGACTGCAATCTCTCTAGACTGTATTTTCTGAGTGTTGTTGTTCTATACTTGACCATCTATTAGGAAAACATAGCTTGAAATGTCCAAAAAATTAATGAATGATTGCACTATCACCAATCTATCTTGAAGATTTGACTACTCTTTAGATTATGATTATGACTGGCATGATATTTCATGAGACTGCTCTATCCCTATATGAAACCCTTTGTTCCCACAAATCAATGCTTTGAACTTGACTGCAACTTTATAGTGATCACTGTCTTTGTATAGTAAGCTTGCTACTTTCTCAACTTTTGATATATTGGAGGCTCCTAGGATGGTTTCTATCTTATAGTCACAATACCTTTCTATAATTTGCATTTCAGATCACTGCTCAATGAACATATGATGTCTTTGTCTTTTGAACTTGACTCTCGAGCTTGCTCTATTTCTTGACCTTTTGAATAATTTTGGGCCACTATTCATTACTTTTATTACCCTATATGTAAAAGACCTTGCTCACTGCTTCCCGTACTTGATCTTTATCTAGTTTGTGTCAATCCTACTATTGCACCTTTTCTATTTATGATTGAGATTTATTTTGGGATTAAAAACTCTTATGATTTCACTAAATGACTTTTGCATGACTCTACTTTCTAAGTTATCCTAGGGAATAAAAGAGACCAAGGGATTTGCTCACTTCAAGGAAAAAGAAAATCTAGCAAGACAATCAACCCTTTTAAATAATATGTGGAACTCTTATGGTGAGAAAGAAAGAATTGACAAACTTATAGATGTTGTCATAACACAAAGCTGAAACTATATTTTTTTTATAGATAATTAGATTTCTCCTTTAACCCAACTTTTGCTTGAATCATTACTGTAGGCGTATCCAATGCATGCTTTAAACAATAAGATACTAAAAAATCTAACATAGGGTTCTGAAAACCCTACCTCCAAATGTGGATATCTACTGTTATGACTATGACAATTTCTCTCCAGAAGCTTTGATGCTAACTTCTATCACGCCTAAACTCTGCATGTGGTTTGTATGGTGTTGGCATGAGGTGCTTTGTAAATGTCCTTATGTATTCTCTTCATATTTTTATGAAACTCCTTCATCGAAGAGGCAAACCTCTCATTCAAACTTTGAAGTAACCCTTTGACTGTTGCATGCAGTCCTTTTCTTATAAACCTTCCTCCTTGTGGTGACGTACTAGGACATAAATTGAAGGTGTAGCTTGTGGAACCCTAGCATAACTTCTAAAAACTGGCTATAAATGGTTCTTTTCATTTGAAATAGAATGCAAACCCTAAAATCACATGAAAGCTTATAATTTTAGCTTTCTATTTCCCTCCAAGCTATGCATGAAATTGATTTTCTTGATAATCACGTGGAAGGAGGCCTTTAAAAAACTTTTGTAAATAAATAAAGAATTTTATTTGTCTTTACATCTTTTGAATTAAAATGCCTTTTCAAGTGAATTATTTTCCCTCCAAACCTTGCATTGTGTAATCTCATCCTTTTAAATAAGCTCAACCTTATAGACACCTTCAAGGTATTTAATAAATCATTTCTCTAAACTTTCCTAAATTCATGATAAGACATGAGGTATATAATAATTCTATTTTTTATCTCTTGAAGTCAAAAAATTGGTAACAAAGTCACGCCTTCAAACCTTAATTTTTAGATAGTTAAATGTCCATTTTACATTTCTAAAAAAAATGGAGGTCTTATGATATTCCACGTGATGGCTACATGTTGACAAAGTTACCCCTCACAACTACTGGTCCCTCTCCCTAATAGGGTATTTGCATGAAAACCCAAGTCCAGCTATGTCAAACCCGAGTTTGACTCCTTCAGACTCAAGTTAATCATTGGTCACATGTAGAACATGCATTTGAAGACTTGAATGACCTTCCCTCCAAAGTATTTTCTTTTGGAAAAAACTTTTTCTTTCATGAAGTCACATGAATGTGCTTCTTTTCTAAAGTTTTTACAATATAATCATAAGAATATAGCCCTTCTTTTCATTTATAAGGTACCTTTGAAACCTTTTGGAGCCTTTTAATGAGATTTCTGAAACAACAAGGACCTAGGACCTTAGAAAAGACTAGAATAAGCTTCGGGATATTAAAATTTAGACTCAAAGCATGAAGATCCTAACAACAAAAAAACCCCTATTAAATGCAATTGACATATAAATGAAAATTGGATAACAAAAATAAATAGGGATATAACATTAGGTATTACAATAATATCATATGTTAAAACAACCAATAATAAAATCAAACCAAATGATATATAGGATTTGGTCATTTATGTATATGTAGATATATAGATATATACATAATATGTATATGTATATGATGCTCTGCAAAAAGTAGGATAGTTAGAAAAACCTGTTTGAGTGCTATAGACACAAAGAGAAGCACAAGAATCAAATGTTAGTCATTAGGGTTAGCAAATCAAAGATTAAACACTATCCTAATCAAGCATATCAAGAAAGACACTACACAACAAATAAAAAGCTTAATGAATCTAACAAAAGCTGAACTCTGTGGTCTAACTACTAGAGATAGCAAGAAACTCTCCAATCAAAGCAGGGAAGACAAAACCAACAATCTCTGCTTAGGGAGGAGTTCTAGACCCCAAATCTAAAGAAAGAAACTGAGCTAAAGTAAGTGAATTGGATAACAACAAGAATCTAAAGTGCACCCCTGATTTGCTAACCAAAATGCTCAAAATTAAATGAAAATCTTTAATGAATACACAAAACTATATACATATGCAGGCGCACCATGGTTGAGATGGTCCAACTCCCTAGTCTCACTCTACGACTAAGCTCATGCCATATCTAAATCAAATACAAGGATCAAACATTGGGTTTAGACAAGGGATCCTACGATATACATTTGCAATCCCCCTCAATTCATTCAAATTTTGTGCAATCAAATTCTGAATTGAGGGGGGGGTTTGGCAAAGGAGGGTTTGGTTGTTGCAGTTGTGGTTCATCAATGTTTTCATTGTTATCCCCCATTTTTAACCTAATTGAATGTAAACAATTGAATTTAGTTAACAAATTTTAAAAAAATTGTATTTGATTTAAAAAAACCTAGTTTTCATGAAAAAGCCATATTTTCAGTGAAAAATCAAATAAATATTAACAAAAAATACAAAAAATGAATGAAAATGATTGAAAACAATAAAATTCTTACCTTTCAATCTATTTTTTAGCAATTTTTGGCCAAAACACTAGATATTGGGTACAATCAGATATCAGATTTTTATAAAATCGCGCAGCCCGTGAGTTAAAAATGACTCATGGGTTGTCACAGTCGAAATATATTTGTCTCACAAAATTGGATATCCAATAAAATTGGATATCCAATAAAATTGGATATCCAATTTTTATACTTAAATTATTTTAAAATAATATTATATTATATAATATAATAATATATTATATAATACATATTGTATTATATTATAAAATATAATTATATATTATATAATATAATAATATATTATATAATATGTATTATAAAATATATTATTATATTATTATATAATATATTTATATTACATAATTATATAATTATATAATATATATTATATAATATATTATTATATTATATAATTATATAATATATTATTATATAATATAATAATATATTATATATTATATAATATGTAATATATAATATTACATTATATATTTTTTAATTTAAAATTACAAATAAAAATTGGATATCCGATTTGCCTAGGTAATTTCTATACCAAGGTGTACTGACACCTAGGCCAAGAAAAAAGTCAACACGGATTTTCGCATTTTTAGGCGAGTGGAGAAGGCTATTTTTTTCACATCGTCACTTTTTGGCCCCCCATGATTTTGCACTAACCCTACTGTATAAGTATTCTACTACTAACATGAGAAGAGGTAATGCAAATTTAAAACATGCTTTACCATTAACCCATAATTGGATTGTAGAATCTTGAGCCTTACATTGTATGACACATTTATCTAATATGATTGAGTCTCTTTTTGGTAGAAATAATTCTCAAATTATAATAGGTAAATCTTTATAGATTTCAAGTGTGAGGCCATAGTTGGTATATATGCCTAATGGTTACATTGAAAATTTGTACATTTTCCCAAAGCTTTTTTGTAAATATTCTAGATCTATTTATTAGTACTTGTCATTAGACAATACTTTTGCATTAACTGAAACTAGTTATTAATAAAAAATTTAAGAACCAATTACAAATGAGCATATTTTCTTGCTTAAGTTTGTAGTGGATGAAGATTGGGAATTAGGGTTTCACCAAGTAAATCCACTAAATAACCAAATTAACATAATTACATTGAAAGAGGTTCAAACCCAATCGATCTAGGCTCAGTCCCAAGGGAAAAGTTTAATATTTTGATTGGATTCAACTGGTTGGTATTGATTATCCTCTTTCTTAGTTGAATGTGAAATGTAGTTGTCAAATTAGGGCAAAATCATTAATAATTGAAGTAAATTGTCACAAACAGATTGTTATAGATATCCCACAAAGCTACAAAATGAGATATGGGAAAAAAAAAATCTTGATTAGAACATGTTCCCAGAAGTTCAGCTTGATTTTTCAGGACAAGGTAGTATAGATCCACCCCAGTCCTTTGAATTTTCCATCATCAAACGATAAACTTGTTTGTCACTATTGACACAACTAGATTTCCTAAGTACAACTCTTGCTCCTATTTCTTGCACATAGAAAGAGAGGGAAAGATGTTGAAGATAAGGGTTTGCCTCGAGTCAAATCCTAGTTTTGGAATTAAGCATGAAATTGAATTAATAAATATAATGAAAGGGTGTAATAAAATTCTTTCTTTTTGAAGGAAAAATTGAAATGCTTGAAACAATAATGTATACCTTGATGAATTTTTGTTTGACCTTCAGACAAAGGCATTAGGGTTTCATGTAGAATGTCTTCATAAAATATTGATCGTGGATTGCATCTTCAACACTTGAACTTGACTTCACAACTAGTCCAATGCTTTATGGATGACTGATTGCTTTCTCTAGAATGTAATTTAGATCTTTAATTAATTTAGCTTATTGATTAGTTTTCAAATGAGAGGTAGACTTTATTTTATAATTGACTATCTAAAAAAAAAATTGAATTTTAGAAACTGGTTGGTCCATGGGATCAAATTTCCTGCTCAAATGAAATGATTATTGTGAGTCCCCAATTTAGGCCTTGATTAGGAGGACCAAGGTGCATTATGCCTTGGTATTGATTTAGGACTAAGGCATGGGCTACCCTGGTCCTGAAAATTAGGAATCTAGGATGGGGGGGAATGGGCAAGTGGTCAAAATGTGAGTTTAGAATGTGGTGTGAGAAGAATCAATGCTGCAATTAGGCATTAGAAGTCAAGATGCCAAAGTGAGGCCTAGGTGAGGACACAATTACAAGAATGTACAATTTATGATGCTACACTTAGCCCCCACTTTAGTGGGAGTATGAGCTTAAGCATACTATGGTAAAGTACAAAGTTGTGTTGAAAAATTTCATCAAGATATCAATGAGACAAGACGCACTAAACCCCTAGGGAATTGAGGATATTACTACTCTAATATTGAGATAAAAGGGAAAACATAAGGAGAAGAGATAGAACATGATTCTACTAGCCTAGTAAGATTCACTTACTATGAGATGAAAAAAAATACCGAATTACAAAGCAAAAAGATTAGTTTGCAAAGTAAATTGAGTATTAAAAACATGTCATGGTGTGTACATAAAGTGTAATATTGAGTAGAGTGTATTCCCTCACATTAAAGTTATTGCATATATCTTATTAGGAGTATTTAATTTAAGGTAAGATGTATCAAAAAGACAAGCACACTACCACAATGAGATGCCCCTAAGAAAGGATAAATCAAAGGATAATGGTCACAAAACATATAAAGAAAAGAAAATAAGGGATCCATTAATTTAGGATTAGTATTCTCTTATGATAAATAATGTATATCAAGAATATTTGTATTGAATGTACCTCATCCCCCAAAGGTAGTGGAACTACAAACACAATGGAACAAGAGAACAAGTGTCCTTTTGAGTCAACATAGAAGAGACCAAAAAGAGATCTCAATGCTTTGCATCATCCCCAAGTAGAAAACACAAGCACAACTGATAGAATAATTGAGATACAAATAGAATAACATCACAATGGAATCAATTTCTTTATTACCTTTCACCAACGGAGTAACAAGGTTTATCCAAAAAGAACCCAACATAACACAAAAACATATCAAGCAACACATCATTGGGTAAGCACATCACAAACAAGAAAACACACAAAAGAGAATCTATGACACAAATGAAGTTAGTCAAGAAAATCATTTACCTCCCAATATTGCTAAAAGTCATTTAGGGGTGGTAGAAAAGATGCAAGAGGAGCCACTTTGAGCATGATAGATGGATCTATTACAAGTTCCAAACAAGGAGCATGCTCGAACAATGAGTCACTTTGTTTGTCACTAGAAGCTAAGGTTAATGCTTTTGGAAAATGTGAAGAAAAATCACGGTTACCATCAATAAGCTCATACAAATCATTAGAATCAATATTGTTCGCATGAACAAACTCATCATCCATGTCATCATCTAAATTGATAAAAATAGGATCTATAATATGAAAAGAACCTGAACCATCATTTTTCTTAAGCATTTTTAATCTTGGTTATTTGAGTTGAACTTTCTCCCTAAGGTTAGGAAAATGATAGAAAAATGGGATCAATTCAACATTTGTTGACTTTGAGGAGGAAATGGTTTGGGAAGAAATCTCAAGAGTCTTGGTACAAAATTTTTATTGACGTTCTCTCACATGACAATTCCTTTTAGTTTCAGTCGAGGGTTGTGAAGGTTGAGGATCAATGGACATCTAGGCTTCTTTTCTACCCTTAAAGGAGGAATGAGAGAAACCCCACTAGATTGAGACATAAAAGATTCCAAGTGATTTAATATGTAAGATGTAGAAGGTAAGACTAAGGCATATATTGGAGGAAAAGAAGGAGTAGGAAGAATGCCAGGTCCATTATGAGGAGGAATATCCATAGGTATAAGATTTGTAGGTGTATGCGGGAAAAGCGAGTAAATGAAACTTAAAATGAAAAAAGTGAAGCTCAAAGAGGCTTTCTCACACACCCATAGGACTTCTTGGTGAAATTTATGGAGTCATGAAGGATGACTCAACTTCCCAAGGTTGGTTTCATGGTTCTCTATCTCACAAGGTCCCTCAAACCAATACCTTTGCTCTCAGATCACTAAGCAGAGTGGTTTAGGAATGACAAATGCAAGAATGAGGGATGATTTTAATTGATTTTAACATAAGAATGCATCCTAGTTATGCATGATGTTAAATATAATATGAATTAAACTAGCATGGAATATGATGATAAGATAAAAGTATTAGTAAAATCTATCCTAACACGACATACTAATCTAACATAAATTTTCTATGATAATGGAAATGCTTCTTAAAATGCTTATTAAGATGATTCCTATTCAAAGAGAGGTTAAATACTAGATTAAAATGACTATAGATTAGATGCATGAAACTTGGATCCTTAAAATGGAGGAAGGAGAGCTCTATTTATAGCAAAAATAGGGCAATGGATGGCCAGGATTGAAAGATTTAATCAAGGGTCAAGATTGAAAGTTGTCAATCCATGTTTTCAATTTTCACCAATGAAATGGTAACAATTGTCAACAAGAGGTTGGTTGAGAGGAGAGGTAGGAAGCATTAAATTCTTGAGAAAACCTCATGGTTACCCTAGGAGGTAAGGGTTAAGTTTAGGTTAAGGTTATCCATTGGATAAAGCTTTTACCCAAGGGGTAAACTCTTGTGCAAAGGTTAAAGGGATAACCATGGTCAAAGCAATAAATGCTTGGTGAGACCTTTGGGTTAGATGGAGGTTAAGTTAGGCAAAAAGTCTCTAACCATGCCACTAAGGGTTAGTTAACCATTAATGGTTTGAAGACTTTGGGGACAAATTTGTAAGAGTCCTTCCAAATTTGGGGGCATTCAACAAGTTATCTTGTTGAATGGATAAAGGCTTTAATGCATTTGGAAGACTTTACTCCAAATTTGAGAAGTGACCTCTTCAAATTTAGGGAAAAGGGATAATGGATGGGTTTGGGCTAATTTAATTAGGATTAGATGGATCTAGAAGAATTTAGGAAGGGGGTTAGGATGCAAGTGGGAGATGTAGGAAAATGCAAGTGGGTGAGGAAAATAGAATTTAATTAAAATAAAATTAATTTATTTCAATTGTGGTTGCAATTTGGGAATTTAAATAAATTAGATTTATTCAATTTGGGGTGAACTATTTAATTAAATGTAAATTTAATTAAAAGTAGAGAGAAAGGGATTTAATTAAAATGATTTATTCAATCAAATAATGCAAAAGGTTTTTAGTGGATTTAACTAAATAAATTGAATAATTTACTTAATTAAATAGAGGAATGTGGGTGATTTAATTAAATAGAAGAATGAACATAAAATGTTCATTTGGGAATATGGTCATTTTTATAGGTTTACATTTTGCCCCTCTTTGAAGTGATGTGTGTGCACATGTTGATTCAAAGAAAATGATGTGTCGTCCTAATTTATTTATGATCAATTTTTATGTCGTTTTGAGGTTTTTATGTCATGCCCTAGATTTGGTAATTGATGCCCTAGTTTTGATAAAATGATGTTGATAATGCCCCATCGGGAGATGAATCAAAGATTTTGAAAATTTGATTTGATTTGGATAATAGCATTTTAAATTTTGGTCTATGTTGAATGCGTTAATTTGATTTATCTCTCGATAATGATGTTGGATAGGTTTGCATGAAACACCACAAGTGATTTTTGTGTTCTTTTATGTAACCCTAATTTTGATTTGCCCTATAAAAGGGGAAAAGTGATTCTTTTTGTCTCATTCGTGTTTGTTGACTTGGGAGATAGTGACATTTAGAGAGAAGTCAACATGCAAATTCCATATTCTTCTCATCGATTTGAGTGCGTTAGGAGGTATCGGAGGCCTGCCGCATATGGACCACCGATAAGTCAACCTTTTTGACCCCTGTTTGATTTTTGATTTTGTCATTTTTGGTCATTTTTTGAATTGTTCATGCAAATTTTTACGTTTTAGCACGTCAGGTCAAAAGGGTAGTGCATACAAAAAATTTCGTTGCGCATAAGGTTTATCGAATAAGGTAGCGTCCAAAATTTTTTAGGTTAGCACATCATTAGGTTAGGGTAGTGCATAGAATTAGGTTAGCACACCGGTGGCACAGGGTAGCGCCTAGGGTAAAATGGGTAGCGCCTAGAAAATGCTCAGTGCATAGGGCTTCTAGGGGGTTGCATGGGTAGGTCTAGATAGCGCGTAGGTGTGACCTAGCGCATAGGTTTAGGAGTGTAGTGCCTAGATAGGATAGAATAGCGCATAGGGTTTTTGTAGTGCATAGGGTAGTTTAGAGGATGCATGCAAAGAAAAGCATAGCGCGTAGGGTTTGGCTAGCGCATAGGGTGAATTGGATAGTGTGTGGAGAAAACATGTTAGCGCATGACAAGCAGTTTAGCACATAGAGAAGATGGTTTAGCGCATAGGAAAAAGATTTGGTAAAGTTGGATTTTGGAATGAAGAAAATGAGTAGGTTGATGCCAGTTCTGCTAGGATAAGTGTGATTTTGCCAGTCTTTGTGTCCGCTATCATTGTTTTTATAGTTTGTCCAATATGAGTTTTGAGATAACTTGATTTGATTTGCAATGTTTCAAGTTGATTTAGATTGGATTTGATTTTGATATGATGTGGAACTTGATTTAAATTTGTTCAAAGTTTTCAAGTTTTGGATATGAATGTGTTGGATATGAATTGTGGAGCTTGAGTTGTGTTACAAGCTACATTGAGTGTGGAACTTGAGTTGTGTTACAAGTTGATATGGGACTTGAGTTGTTTTACAAGTTGATATATTTGTGGAAATTGAGTTGTATTACAAGTTGATATGATTTGAAACTTGAGTTGTATTACAAGTTGATATGATTTGATGGATTGATATCCATGTATTGATGAGGGAACTAATATTGGACTTGCATTGTTTTTGATGAGAGCATCTTGGAGTAGTACAGTCACATGAGTGATTTCTGAGACCATGGTCCTTGATACGATTGACATAGGAAGACAGAGACATTATTGATAGATGTGGTCTGACCTCTCTGTTAGATATGCCTCGATTTATCATAAACCAAGGTTTATTGATGGCATTGGCAAAGAGGTGGCATAGCGATACAAACACCTTTCATTTGTCTACAGGGGAGATGACAATGACCCCGGAGGATTGCTATCAAATTCTACAGATTCTCGTAGTAGGTGCCTTGTTACCCTATGAGCAGACAGAGAAGGGTGGGACTGAGGCTCTTCGCTGGATCTTTCAGGATGACACTATTTGTGGCTACGAGATCCCCTAGCAAGATTTTTTGGATTTGGATTACGCACCTCTACCATTAGTTCTAGTAGGTTTTATAGGTGGATTCTTATGTCCCAACCTGAGGTCAAAGGGACTGTCAGTGGGATGGGGATTGGTATTGGAGGACATGGTGATGCAAGGTCATCGGTTTGCATGGGGGTCAGCGATGCTGGCTCATTTATATAGGAATTTGCATGAGGTAGTGTACTTGGGATACATCAATTTATTAGTTGGAGTGACACTGCTGCAAGTATGGGCATGGGAGCATATCCCCGTGGCTAGGCCACTGGTAGATAGAGACAGGCCTATTGGAGGTGCATATGCATATGGATATAGAGGGATAGTTGTCCAACGTAAGCTGGGTTAACTAGAGCATTGGAGGAGAGTGTTGGATGATATTGATATGGTTGTCTGGTGACCATATACAGGTTGTGAGGTATGGGCTGAGGATGGGATGGAGATGCCTCACATTTTTAGTTCTAGGTATCTGATAGGGCAGACGCCCTTTGTGATAGAGAGGTTTTTGCATGGCCGGGTGCTGCGGAAATATGGTCGACAATAGGGGATACCACAGGGAGCATGCTTTTATGCTTGACGGAGACAGGACATCCCAGATTGGAGGCCTATGATTGACAGCATGGTGGTGGTGGAGGAGTTCTTTCACTTAGCTCGGGCAGATTTGGGATTATACCCCTGAGATCATGGATGTAGGGATGACTTACGAGTTTGTAGTACTCTTCATAGCACGTGTAGTGGCTTGGATATCTGATCTGGCTAAGATGATTCAAGCTTTTGATGATGATAAGGAGATAGATGAGGGAGGTGGTGATCGAGGAGGAGGGGATGGTGGAGATGGTGGAGGAGGTGGCCGAGGTCGATGGGGAGTTAGAGGGAGATTGGAGTTGGGGAGGAGAGGAGATAGGGGTGGAGATAGGGGGATATAGGGAGAGAGATTTGTGTGGCGGGTGGCAGTGGATAGAGGGAGAGGAGGGTTGGTGATTAGAGCTAGAGGGGAGGAGTAGGTTGGGGAGGTGATAGCGGCTATGGGAGGGTATGAGGATGTGTGACAAATGGCCTAGAGGAGGAGGTCAGATGTGTTACCACCACCAACACCGAGGATAGGTATGGGGATAGGGGGTACCCCTTCATAGGTACCCTTGCAAATGCAGATTCCTACACATGTGGAGGATGCACAGATTAGATCACTGCAGTTGTCAATGCAACATTTGCAGGCATAGATGCTGGTGCATCAACGTCAAATTACACAGCTGACCACAGAGCGGGATATTGCATTGGAGCAGTTGGGTCAAGCTGAGGCTCGAGTAGAGGTGTTGGAAAGAGCGGCTACAGGTGTCCTGATGAGAGACACCTTGAGAGAGTTGGCCTTGAGGGCCAAGGAGGCAGAGTATTACAGGAAACATTACGAGGATGTGGTGCCCAGGGAGCACTGAGTGCAGAGTTTTAATCAGTTGAGATCTAGTCGATCCTGAGAGATGGGATCAGGGATGGAGAGCAGAGGCATGATAGGGCCACATAGACAGGATCCACCTAGAGATCCAGGTGCTGGGACATCTACAGTGAGACCATCACCTTCAAGAGATAGTCATACCTGAGAGACGTTGTCTCCATTGTATTTTGATCATTGTATTGTACTTGGCACATACATGACATTCTTTTGTATATTGATCATTTTGTCAAGATATATATATATATATATATATATATATATATATATATATATATATATATATATATATATATATGACACCATTTTCTTTGATCTTCATGTGATGTGTTATGGATGATGCGTTCTATATGCTTTTGTTTATTCTAGGATGATGCAATGCTTAGATAGATGTATGTGATGTGATAGTTGATGCATATGATGTGATAATGCATGATGTTGTGAGATGTATCTTGAAAATGAGATGTATGATATGATATGCTGTGAGATGTATCTTGAAAATGAGATGAATGATATGATATGCTATGAGATGCATCTTGAAAATGAGATGGATGATATGATATGCAGTGAGATGTATCTTGAAAATGAGATGGATGATAATTGTAAAATGATATGCAACTAATTGTTTTTGAGCATCCTTATTCTGCATTTGTCATCCCAGTATAGCCACATGTTGTTTTCTTTCTATATATGTATCATCATTGAGCATTGATTTATTTGGGATATGTTGAAAATTTGTACAAGCATAATGGTATAATTGAACCATAATGACTTGAGAAAAATTTACATGATTTTTGATTTTGCAAGATAGAACAAGCGTCAAGGTATAATTGAACTAGGACGACCTGAGTGCGTATTGCATATAAATAGACAAGTTTAAACCATTTGTATGCGTAAAGTGGATTCATGTCTTCAGTGATATACTCTGAATCATGTCTCGAGACAAGTATTTACACAGTATAGATGATCACCTCACAGGCAGAGAACTAAGAAAATATTGGAGTCCCCTGATGTTCTCTAGTTTTGAAGCATGGTGGAGAAAATTCAGAGTATCCAATAATTCTAAATGTTCAAATGCAAAATAGTCAAAACTTTATGCAAGATGCAAAATTTGATACTTCAAAAAATCATCCATCAACTCTTGTGAATTTGTTGAGCGATCAATGTTTTTGCTTTGCGATTGTGTGAGCTTTGGTTGCTAGATATGATGTTCTCAGTTTTGCTTCTAGTTTTGATAGCTTGAACATGCTATAAGTTTTAATGAATATTGCCCCTAGCTAAGTGTACCTCTTGATGTGGATATGTACAGTGATCACCAAGCCATGGTGAGATGTGGTGAAGGAATATGCAGATAAACCAGGATAGTGACTATGCTAAGTATGTCCTGAGTGGATTTTGCGATAAAATGTCGAGCGATGGTTGATAATGCTTTATTGTGGATATAATGATATGGTATAGATAGAGGAGTTGTCCTCTCACAATAGTGCCTATTGCCAGGTTTTCACCAGTTGCTTTTATTGTACCCTTTTTATTTGCTTTTTCATGATTTTTTGTTTGTTTTTGATTTTTTGACTTTTTCGTGCATTAGACTCCTCAAGTGTAGTATTTCTTCAGATGGATGTTGTTAGTTGGTTCATCGAGCACATTTCCTTTTGAATTTGTTAGCTGATAAGTGCCTAATCCATAGGCTGATATGATGGCATAGGGACCTAACCAGTTAGGTTCAAATTTCCCTTTCTTTTCCCGATCTTGCTGATTTTTAGGATTTTCCTTGAGTACTAGGTCACCAATTTTGAAAATTTGAGGAATGACCTTGTGGTTGTAGCTTCTGCACATGCATTGTTGATATGCTTTGAGATGAGTGTAGGCATAGTAGTGTCTTTCATCTAGCAGTTCAAGTTCTTGCAATTAGTTAACTCGATACTCTTCATATAGAATTAAGCCTTTTAGAGAGACTCTAGGAGATGAAATTTCTACCACCAGGGGTAGAATAGCTTCCGATCCATATACCAAGGAATATGGTGTAGCTCCTGTAGGTGTGCGGATACTAGTTCTGTATGCCCAAAGTGCTGGATTGAGTTGTACATGCCAATCTTTTCCTGCATCATTCACTGTTTTCTTTAGGATTTTCAATATTGTCTTGTTGGATGCTTCTGCTTGACCATTCCCCTGTGGGTAGTAAGGTGTAGAGAAACAATGTTGGATTTTGAATTTTTCACATAGTTCTTGTACATCTTGGTTCTTGAAAGGTCATCCATTATCTATGATGATGGAACTCAGAATACTATATCTGCAGATTAGATAATTAAGGATAAAAGAGGCAATTTGTTTCCCAGTCACGGTGGTCATGGGAACTGCTTCAATCCATTTGGTAAAGTATTCTGTTGCCGTTATAATGAACTTGTGTCCATTTGAAGAGGAAGGGTGAATTTTTCCAACCAAGTTTAGTCCCCACTGACAAAAGGGCTAGGATGTCATGAATGGTTGCAGTTCCTATGCTGGTGCATGTATCAGGTTGCCATGGATCTGACATTTATGGCACTTCTTTGCAAAGTGATAAGAGTCTTTTTCCATTATCGGCCAATAATATCCCATTCTTAGGAGCTTTTTAGGAAGAGTAGTACCACTTGAATGTGTGCCATAGATACCTTTGTGAAGCTCGTGTAAAGCAGAGTTAGATTCATTAAGATCAGGGCAATGAAGAAGAGTACCATTTAGACCTTGACGATACAAAGTATTAGCAGTAAGGGTATAATGGGTAGTTTGTCAGATAAAGTTACGTTTTTGGTTTCGGGATAGGTCAATGGGTGGGATGTTGTTCTTAGGATAGTTGTATATCAGTCCATATAGTGGAGAATCTGAACTAAACAAGGGATAGATAAAATGGGATTCAGAGTGGTCATAGGATGGGGAGAATAGTTGCTCTATCAAAAACTCGTGATGACTCTATTGCTCTGGAATTTATAGTAATGAAGTGATAGTAGCCATTATGTCAGCTTCTTTGTTGTTCAACCTTGGTATTTGCTCAAAGGTGATGTGTACAAAATATTGCTTGAAGTCATCCACCATTCGCTTGTAGGGTAGTAGCTTGTCGTCCTTTGTCTGATAATCATTGTTGATTTGATTGACGACTAGTTGTGAGTCACCGTAGACCTTTAACTCTGTGATTCTCCATTCTATGACCATTTTGATGCCTATAACCAATGCCTCATATTCAGCCACATTATTTGTGAATGGAAACATAAGCCTATATGATCTTGGTATAGTGTGTCCTTTAGGGCTGGTGAACAGAATGCCAGCACTCGAGCCATGTTGTGTGTAGGACCCATCAAAGTACAAGGTCCATTGTTTGGTAGAAATAGCTAGTACGCCCCTGTCAAGAAATTCGATCTCCATAGTTTGTTTTCCAAGTAGTGGTGCTTCAGCTAGTTGATCTACAATTGCTTGTTCTTTGATAGCTTTTCATTCTGTGTATTGGATATCAAATTCACTAAGAATCATGACCCATTTAGCCAATCGGCCTGTAAGAGTGACTTTGCTGAGTAGGTATTTGAGAGGATCAATTTTTGCAACCAGCTTAATTGTGTGTGCTAGCATATAATGTCAGAACTTTTGAGAAGCAAATACTACTACTAGACAAGCCTTCTCAATGAATGAATAGTTTAATTCATATCCATTCAATGTCCTGCTGATGTAGTATATAGCTCGTTCCTTGCCTTGGTAATCTTCTTGTGCTAACAACGCCCCCAGTGATATATCTATTGCTGAAATGTATAGAATGAGTGGCTTTCCTGCTACTAGTGGGTTCATCAGGTATTGCTTGATTTGATAGAATGATTCTGTACATTTGGTTTCCCATTTGAATGGTACATTCTTGTGTAGAAGATGATTGAATGGTAGACTTTTATCTGCTAGTTGGGCGATGAATCACCTGATTGATTGGAGTCGTCCTTGTAGAGATCTGAGCTGACTGATATTCTTTGGTGGTGGCATCTCCATAATGGCTTGTACCTTTGTTGGATCCACTTCAATACCCTTAGCTGAAACTATATAGCCTAGTAACTTGCCTGATGTAACCCCGAAGACACACTTCTTAGGGTTGAGCTTGACTTGGAATTTCTCCAATTGATCAAAAACATTTTCTAAGATGCTTAGGTGTTCTACTCTAGTGAAGGATTTAGCTAGTAAATCATCCACATAGTCTTCCATGAAGGTGTGCATCATGTCATGAAAGATTGTCGTCATTGCTCGTTGATAAGTTGCGTTTGCATTCTTCTAGCTAAAGGGCACAACATTCCAATGATACGTTACCCAAGGATAGGTAAATGTTGTTCTATCTTGATCTTCTAAGGCTATCTTGATTTGATTATAGCCTAAAAAACCATCCATTAGGGATAGCATTGCATGTCCTGTTGTGAGGTCTACAATTATGTCGATACTAGGCAAAGGAAAGTCATCCTTTGGACATACTTTATTGACATCTCTAAAATCAGTGCATATTATGATACTACCATCTGGTTTTGATACTAGCATGATGTTGGAAATCCATTTAGCATAGTCGATAGGTCGATTGAATCCGAAATCTAGTAGTTTCTTTAGTTCAGCTTTGACCATGAGTGCCACATGTGGATTCATCTTTCACAGTTTTTTCTTAACTGGCTTAGCTCCTTGAGTAATGGATAAATGATGCATGATCAATTATGGATCAATCCCAGGAATATCGACATATGGCCAAGCAAAGTTGATTTGCTTTTCTTTAAAAAATTGTGTAAGTTCTGATCTTTCTTCCTCTGTTAGAGATTCTGCCAGATGTATGTTTTTGGTTGCTTCTGTAGTACCAATGTTGATAGATTGAGTGGGCTCAATCAATATGGGTGATCACTCATGGTAATGCTTTGGAAGAGTGTCAAGTCTCCCATATTTAGGTGCTTGAAAAAGGTTTTCACCCTCAGATGCGTCCTTTATTTTTACTTTTTTTTGATCCATTGCTGCCATTGACTGGTTTTCAGCAATAGATCCTTTATTTGGTTCATTTTTGCGACTGAGAGACTTTGCACTCCCTGGATTGTAGACGTCATTACTTTGTTCACTAGTAGAGTTTGTTTCCGGGTTAATGGTACATAAGTAATAGATAATGGATTCATCATTTGAGAAAATTGGTATATCATGTATTTCAGGTTCGTCCTAGTCTATGAGGTCAGGAAAGACGAGTGGCAAGGAGTCGTTAGGTGGATCAAGTTCAGCTTTTGTAAGTGTCAGGATGGAGGTTTCATTGTGATTGGCCTGGGTGGTAAAGAGTTCAAGGAATTCATCGAGATCTTCGATGGTATGATTTTCCTTATAGACTTGTTCATAATGACACTGCTCATTTTCCTTGGCATCATAGATATTTTGTGGACCAAATTCAAGTGGTCTATATTCTGTGCCACATGCCTTTTGAGAAATGGGTGTATGACTGTTATTTTTAGCAACATCTTCAGTAATATTAGAACAGCTACCCCATTCATATTCATTGGAATTAGTCTCAGAGGTATCATCCCAGATTCTATCAATGCTGTGAACTAGTATGTTATATGGTGAGAATAGGTCTTTGATGATTGATACAAGTTTGATAGTTTTCTCTGATTCTGTGTCAGATCCTACTTCTACCTTTTGTATTTGTTCATATACTATCTCTCCTTGGGGAGGAATGATGTTATCACGAGGTGATTCTATTTTGTGGGATTTTGGTTCCTGAATATGATCTACCTTTGCACAAGGCGCTGCTTTCTTTGGAATAATGAGTTTCTCTTGATGGTTCTTTTGTTCTTGATATTCATGTTCATTACGTATGTTTTCTGCTGACTCAAATAGTGTCTCCTGCTAGGAGTCTTCCTTGTACTTCATCTTTGTTTTCCATTGAAGTTTTTGATATTTGTGTGGTACCTTCTTCGATAGTAGAGTGAGTTCAAAACCCAATCCCCTTTTGTCTTTACTGAATTATGAAGGAGGATCCAATGGTTCTGTGATGCCTTCCTGATGCTTACCAATAAGTCCTTTGCCATCATATCCCATTTGCTGCATGATTAAGTAACCTTTCCCATAAAAATGTGTTGGTATAGCTACTTCCACAGTAGCTGCTCTATCTTCTTCTTCATCCTTGTATAACTAGCTAAGGATGTCCTTTTCCTCTAATTCATGTGCTAGAGTGCTAAGTTGGATGAATGTACCATCAAACTTGGTGATGGGGTGAGTGGCTTGATGTGTTGATGTTGTCGGTAATCCATGGGATCTATGTGATGTTGGTAAGTTGGAAAAACACATGGGTTCCAAAGAGTATTCCCCTATGCCTTTCTCTTTAATTGTTAGTTTTTGCTTGAAATCTCTAGACTTTTCTTGTTGAAGATTTGGTGTTAAGGAATTTGGCTTTTCTCTATTATGTGGAACTAGGCTATATTGGGCTGGTGCCATTGCATTACAATGTTGAAATGGATTATGATCAATTGATATAGAAACCTCCTAGCCATTGTAGGGAAATTTGACACATTGGTGATATGTGGAAGGTACTGCTTGCATTTCATGCATCCAGGGTCAACCTAATAAGATATTGTATGTGAGGTCTATGTTTAAGACCTGGCACATAGTATCCTTTTGTATCGGTCCTACCTGAATAGGCAACATCATGGTTCCTTTAGATGATCTCTCTTCATCATCATATGCCTTTATGGTGATCTTCTTGCATGGATCAATAGACTATTCAAAAAAGCATAATGCACAAATAAGTTTTAAGGTACAAATATTAAGTTGAGCTCCTCCATCTATTAATACTCATTTTACTCAATGTTTATAGACTATGAATTCAATATGGAGAGGAGTATTATGTGGATGGCTCAATGAGATATTATCATGCTCAAAAAAAGTGAGATTATGAGGCCTTGTCATATGAGCGACCATGGCTTGGAATTTGTCAGCATCCAGATCTTGAGGTACATTTGTTTCTAATAATGCTTGTTCCAATATGTCTTTATGTTTTGGTGAAAGTTTTAGCAACTCAAGAATAGATATTTGAGCAGGAGTTTTGCGCAGTTGGCTAACTAGATCATATTGAACTTTGGGTACGGTGTTTGTTGTTGACATATGTCCCTTCAAGACATATTGTTGAGCTCTGGTTGTTACGTTGACAGATTCATGATCATGCTGATCTCGGATGGTGATGACATTTACTTGATTGTCTATAGCTGATATATGATTGATAGTGTTATTGTAGATGTGATTGATATGAGCCCCACATGTGTCATTTGAGGTTGAAGCTCCATCTTTGTTGTAGTTTGGATGAGGATTCTTAAAAGCTCCATGGTCACCGTTTGTCTTGAGACCATCCACCGTTGAATAACCTCTATCAATCATGTTCTGGACAATGTTTTTCAGTCTCATGCAATCATTTGTTTGATGACCTTTGTTGCGATGAAAATCACAAAAGTGCGAGTCATTCCAAGGTGGTTTGATTTGTGGTTCATAGTTGCTGATTGCTAGTAAAGAGATTATTTTGTTTGCTAGGAGTTCTCTGAATGCTGACTCCAGTGATTGTCCCAATGGTGTGTAGACACGTTTTTGAAAATTGTTGGTGTGACCTCATGAATTGTTATTAGGCCTTTGATTTGTGTGATTGTTTTGGGCATTGTTGGCATTGTTGGTGTTGTGTTGACCTTGATTGGTATTCAATGCGTAAGTGTTAGTGTTTGGGTTAGCACCCTTGGGATTATTTGTAGCTTGAGGATTTCCTGATAATACAAGCATGGGCTGCTTAGATTTTGGATCATGTGATTCATTGCCTGCTTCATTCCCATTGTTTTTGTTTCTGGTCTAGAATCTGGATTTGTCCAAATTGTTGTTGTTTTGATTATTGTAGTTTGATGAACTTGTTCCTTCTTTGAAGAATTTTAGCATTCCTTTCTTGACACATGCTTCTTCTACTTGAATGCCATTTTCAATCAATTTAGCGAAAGATGGTATGCATTGGAGTTTGAGCCTATAACTCATCTCACCATTCAAGTTGTCGATGAAAATTTCCATTTTCTCCTTTTCAGGGATATCTCGGGGATATCTTGAAACCATATGCCACCAACATTGAAGGAATACCATGAATGTTTCATTGTTTTTTTGTTTGGTGTTACAAACATCTAGCATGGCAATAGCATGTTGAATGTTATAGGAATATTGAGTTATGAATTTGTTGACTAGTTCATCAAATGATCGGATAGGAGGTGTGATTTTGGATAACCATTCCATTGTTTGCCCCCCCAAGCTTCTTGGGAATAACCTCATCAAATAAGTGTCATCATGAGAAAATTCAAGACAAATTGTGCAGAATTCTCAAACATGATCACGAGGATCACTTTTCCCATCGCACTTGTCAAATTTGGGAACGTCTGAGTTTGGAGGAAAAGGCACCATGTTCAATCTTCGGTTAAACGGATAAGGACAAATTTCATTTAATGAATACCGTACTGTTGTCCTTTGTTGCATGTCTTGCATTTGCCTTTGTAAAATTTGCATTTGTTGAGTAAGGGCCACCAAAGGTGCATTATTTTTCCAAGGAAAGAATTCTTCCCTTGCATTTGTTCTAGGTTGAAATGGTGTATGGAATGGTATATTTTTCTTAGGGATGCCTTGCTTAGGCAAGTTTCATTCTGGTATATTTTGTTCAGTGTATTTTGTTTAGGATCGTGGGCTTCTTCTTCTCTTTGTCTCTCTTGATATTCATAATGTCGAGAGCCAGTTCTAAAAATGTCTACGTCTAAGTCCTCCAGAAGTTTAACTCCTTTGCTTGTGAGCGTGAGCAAATATTTTTCTTTGTCATTTTCCATGAGTCTTTCCACAAGTTTTTGAAATGAAGCACTTTCTTGACACTCTTGAAGAAGTTCTTCAGAAATTTCAGTGTCCTCTAGATGCAGACCTTCAAAGGGATTAGATAACCTTCGATTCATGCTTGATTCTGGTGGTGCTTCGCTTTGTTTGTTTCATTGAGAGCAAGTAATAGTAGGCATCTAGTAGAACCTTTATGTGATAAAGGGGATAAAATCCTCTTTGATATGTTGCTCAAGGGTTGGTGATTCAAATCGGGGTATGTTATAAGTGATGCACTCGTCGGGAAAGAATGCAGGATTGATCTTTCCCCCATGATTGATTTGTTGATTGAATGCAGATTTTTAGCAAAATGCTCTAGTTTTCAAAGGTTCTTTGTCAAATTCGTTTGATTTGTTTTGAATATATAATCGTACACGACAAAGGAATGTTCGATGAGATTTGAAGAGTTGATGATTGATGTATAAAAAATTATTTCTTTTGGCAAATTTTGAAGAACTTGGTTGTTGTTTCTTCAACTTAGTTCTATGATAAATATTCTTTCTTCTCAGAATATGAGGATTAGTCATGCACAAGCGATCAATGGTTTCCTTTGATTTGTTTTGGATTCAGTTTATCTTGTTTTGGAAACTCAAGTTTTAATTTATCAAAGTGAAGGTTTAGATGCCCCCTCACGAAAAAGCGTGTCAAATGATATGGAATAGAGATTTCCTGATATGGAAACTCGATTTGACAACTTGGAGTTTTAAAACAAGTGTGTTTTTGGGATAGAATCCGCTTGATTGAAAGGACCTATTTGCCACTTGTGATGATGTTTCCTGATTTTGATAGGATAGATATGTTTATCGTGTGACCAGTTTTAGATGTTTGGACAGCTTTTGTTTGATTAGAAACTTGCTTTAGAAATAGATTTGGATACTTTGTTTTTGGTATTCTGATTTGATGAAGTGCAGGCTGATGAAAGGAGGTTTTCGAAAATGTTTTCAAAACTTTCCAATTTGACCTCTATTTTGCCCCTTGTTTTTCTGGTTTTTGACCACGCACTGACATAGAGACGCTATGCGCTACAAAATGTCCTTAACACGCTAGCAAAAATACTCCATGCGCTATGCTGCCCCCTACTACATGCTAACTAGTTTTACTGGTTAAATTTGTTTTCTTTTTTTTCAAAAGATCATGTGCTAATATGAGCCGCTAACGTGCTACTATTTGTATTCTACGCACTAAAGGTTGACTGTCACACGCTAAGCTGATGCTTCCATGCACTAACCTATTTTCAGAAAGCGTTAACTATTTACCGTTGATTCTAAATTTTGGCAAAGCACTACTATTAATACTTTACGCGCTAAGGAAAAGGGTTGATGCGCTAAAGTATGATTGCCACGCGCTAAGATGTTGTTCTTACGTGCTAAATTGCCTTGACTTGGTTGTTTTCTATAATTTTTTCAGAGTTTTGCCTTGAGGTTTTAATGTTCATAGATGATTTTATGAAGTAACCAATGAAAGTACGACATCAAAGAGACAACCATTTTGTCTAATCTAAACAATAAGTTTATATTCTACGAGGATGTGTTCAAATCTCCAATGTTTCAATAGGTTTGGATACAAAGAATGCACTTCAAAAAGACTCTTTATTCAAGGATCATAAGTAATACCATAGCCCACTAATCTTGATACTTCATCAACTGAAACAGCCATGTCACCCTCTAGAGGGTGCCCATTTTTTCTCCTTTTGCCAAAAATTAACCCAAAGTGAATTGCTTCACAATCGAGTAGTTATCTTGGGAGATATATGGTGAGCGATCTTAGGGGCAGATTCTTCCCCACCCTTGCACTATGATTTTACAAATGTTTGGTTACTGACTTAGCTCAAAGTTTGTAATGCTAAGGTTTGTAATCAAGTTTCATGTTCAGTTGTCAGTGATAAACTCCCTCAAGAGGCTTCCCAACCTTTAGAACAAAGGCTTTACGTATCTCAAGGATACTAGGGGAAGGCTAATCACTATGTGCAACCGTTGAAAAGGACTTTCATCACTTTTCACATTTGATTATAGTGGGTTGGAACACTTGGCTTCAAAGTTTTTTCCCACTTAGGTCGTTCCCTTCACATCGGCCAAAAATGGCTTTAAGAGTTTTTCAACCCCTTGGGAAGGAAGGCTTGCTAAAGGATTTAAATGCTGTATGACTGAAAGCATAGTCTGGCTTTTTGATCACCCAGTTAAGGGGAGAGCATATACCTTCTACTTTCGAGACAAGGCAAACAAGGTTCTTTTTACCTTTCAAGTCAATTATTTTCTAAGATCTATATGGAGATGTTGCTCCACGAAAACATGGTGTTTCTTTTATTTCCTTCAAAGCAATGATTTTCTAATCTAGGAAAAGAACTGAGTCAACAAAGAAAACTTCGATGTTTGGTCAACAAAAGAAATCGATCCAAAGGGGAAGACCTTCCCTCTTTGATTGTGAACAAAAATTTAAAGTGTGGTTCTTTTTTTCTTGCAAAAAAAAATTAAAATTGATCCTTTTATGCACCAAAGGATGGTGAGGTTCTTTTTAGTCTTGGCTTGCAAAAATAAAAGATTGTCTGGTTCTTTTTAATAACCCAAAAAGAAAAGTTTTTCTCCTATGAAAGAAAGAAAGATTTTCATTGTGATTCTTTTTAGGTATCCCAAATGAAATGTGAGTTCAGTTTTAAGAAAATTAAAAAAAAAATTTAAATTTTAACTAACTTATCTAAGTTAGTAAAAACTCTAAACTATCTTAATGATCCTAAAAATGGAGCTCCTATCTGCAAGAAAATTGTTAGAAACCTACAAAATATCAAGCAAAAACCACTAGACAACTATGGACTTCAACAAGTCTAATTTTGCACTCGGTTACAATTTTTAGTTTTTGCCTCTATCTGTGAAGTGCTACAGAACAAACTATATGCGCTACATTGTAATCTGGATGTGCTATCTGACAGACTTGATGCGCTAAACTATTTTTCAGATTCACTACTCTATTTTTCTCCCACGTTGATACCTACAGGAAAAGATTAGTGGAAGTTATGCACTAAGGACTTCACGTGCTAGAGTATAGACCCCACGTGCTAAACAGTGTACAAGATGCACTATAATTTTAACCATATGCGCTAAGTGATGTTTCCCATGCACTGATTCTTGTTTCCCGCGTACTTGCAAAAGTGCTTATTTTTGAAAACTGATTTGATTAATGGGGTAGAGCCCCACGATGGGCGCAAGAAATGTATGCGGGAAAAGTGGGTCAATGAAACTTAAAATGTGAAAAGTGAAGCTCAAAGAGGCTTGCTCACACACCCACAAGACTTCTTGGTGCAAGTTATGGAGTCATGAAGGATGAATCAACTTCCCAAGGTTGGTTCCATGGCTCTCTATCTCACAAGGTCCCTCAAACCAATACCCTTGCTCTTAGATCACTGAGCAGAGTGGTTTAGGAATGACAAATGCAAGAATGAGGGATGCTTTTAATTGATTTTAACATGAGAATGCATCCTAGTTATGCATGATGTTAAATATAATATGAATTAAACTAGCATGGAATATGATGATAAGATAAAAGTATTAGTAAAATATATCCTAACATGATATACTAATCTAACATGAATTTTCTATAACAATGGAAGTGCTTCTTAAAATGCTTATTAAGATGATTCCTATTCAAAGAGAGGTTAAATACTAGATTAAAATTATTATAGATTAGATGCATGAAACTTGGATCCTTAAAATGGAGGAAGGAGAGCTCTATTTATAGAAAAAATAGGGTAATGGATGGCCATGATTGAAAGAGTTAATCAAGGGTCAAGATTGAAAGTTGTCAATCCATGTTTTCAATTTTCACCAATGAAATGGTGACAATTTTCAATAAGAGGTTGGTTGAGAGGAGAGGTAGGAAGCATTAAATGCTTGAGAAGACCTCATGGTTACCCTAGGAGGTAAGGGTTAAGGTTAGGTTAAGGTTATCCATTGGATAAAGCTTTTACCCAAGGGGTAAACTCTTGTGCAAAGGTTAAAGGGATAACCATGGTCAAAGCAATAAATGCTTGATGAGACCCTTGGGTTAGATGGAGGTTAAGTTAGGCAAAAAGTCTCTAACCATGCCACTAAGGGTTAGTTAACCATTAATGGTTTGAAGACTTGGGGGACAAATTTGTAAGAGTCCTTCCAAATTTGGGGGCATTGATAAAGGCTGTAATGCATTTGGAAGACTTTACTCCAAATTTGAGAAGTGACCTCCTCAAATTTAGGGAAAAGGGATAATGGATGGGTTTGGGCTAATTTAATTAGGATTAGATGGATCTAGAAGAATTTAGGAAGGGGGTTAGGATGCAAGTGGGAGATGTAGGAAAATGCAAGTGGGTGAGGAAAATAGAATTTAATTAAAATAAAATTAATTTATTTCAATTGTGGTTTCAATTTGGGAATTTAAATAAATTAGATTTATTCAATTTGGGGTGAACTATTTAATTAAATGTAAATTTAATTAAAAGTAGAGAGAAAGTGATTTAATTAAAATGATTTATTCAATCAAATAATGCAAAAGGTTTTTAGTGGATTTAACTAAATAAATTGAATAATTTACTTAATTAAATAGAGGAATGTGGGTGATTTAATTAAATTGGATTTAATTAAATAGAAGAATGAACATAAAATGTTCATTTGGGAATATGGTCATTTTTTATACATCTATAGTACGCTTACTCAAATACATGATCATCTCATTTTTTCACTTTTGATAATATAAGAAAATGATGTCACTTCAAGGTTTAAGGGGTTTAGGTTGTTTAGGCTAAAAGTAATAAAGGGTGCAATTTCAATGCTTTGCTATGGGTTGGTAAAGGCTATGATTAAATATTATGCTAGTGTCATTATGAGGGAATTTCAAATATTTATGGATTGTATAAGGGAAAGATTTCATGGAAGAGATCCAAGGATGTTCCAACTTCACACAAAATTGATCCGGTGTTGGAATAATAGCAACTATCACATCTAAGCACTTAGTACCAACCTGAATAGGGAGAGTAATAAAACCAACAATAGGGCCAGAGAAATGATCATACACCTTGACCATAACATCATATTAATCATATGTTACTTGATGAAATTTTAAAATATAAAGATATTATTTAGTTATCATGTTCACCATACACACTAGATCAATGAGAAATCCTCATGAGATTTTGTCTTTTATCTTTGCAATGATATATAAAGGGCCATCAGGTGCAACAATAGTTTCGCTAGGATCAAAAGTAATACATAAGTCTATTGGAAAATGCACACTCCAATGAGAAATTGTAGGTGATTGAAGATTTTGTCATTGATGGCAACCTTGCAATCATATGATACTGGCAAGACAATATACCGGCACCGGCAACAACAAACTCTACACTGGCACATAGAATACTGACAAAGGAAGGATATCAACACCCTGGTCGACAACAATTTTGTTTATAATGTATTTTGTAATTAATTGTAAAATCATTGTAAGCCAACATGGCGAGTTGTAATATGACTCATATATGTATGAGATCATTGTAGAACATTTTGTAATAATGTGATAGGTGAAATAAGGCAAACCTAATATGCGAATTATAGGTTAAGGGTTTATATATGAAGCAGAGCTAAAACCGATACTAGATCTGGCATAGCAGATGCTAATTTGAAGCAGTACAAGACATTGGATTTGTATAATCCATTTTGTAAGTCAGTGTGACTTCCTATTTTGTAATTGAGTAGTGAGCTCTAGGCACTTGGCCTTCCTACATGTGCAGACCCCTATTGTAAGAGTAATATTCACTTATTGGCCAGTAAGCGAATATTGTGGGTCACAAATCCCACTGAGGTTTTTCCCACACTAGGTTTCCTCATTAAACTATTGTATTATGGTGTGCTTTTCATGTGGTCATTGTTATTCTTGTTTACTGCATTATTTTTGGTTTACCAGTACACAGTATTGATATGCTTTACATGTTTTAAATCAAGTAAATTAGCTAACCAGTTAGATACTGATTCACACCCCCCCCCATCTCAGTATCTTTGGGAATGCTAAAAATTGGTATCAAAACCTGGTCCTCTATTTTTAGAAGCCTAATAGCTTGAGGAAGATCTTGAAACTGGTAGAGATGGATAACTTGAAGAAACAATTGGAAACAACTCTTTTAGACTATGATGCAGAAAAATTGAAAAATATCAAACTTGAAGATGATCTAAAAGCTGCTCAGGATATTATTCAAGCACTTCAAGAAAATCTTACCATTGCAAGAAATAAGAGAAGAGAACTTTGTGAAAAGATGTAGAATGAGAATGATGAAAATGAAACTCTTAGTGATCTGGTAAACAAACTGAGACAAGAAAGCAATACTAAAAAGAATGAAATGCAGGATATGACTATGAGATTTTGCAAAGAAATTGAAGATAGGAAGAAAAATGAAGAAGATCTAACTAGAAGACTAAATGATGCTGCAAATGAAAACACAAGACTTAGTTATGAAAATGATATGTTGAAGACAGATCTGATGCATACACAAAATGACTCAAATGAACTTATGAGACAGAAAGGAATCTTGGAAAGAGAACTGGATACTGCAAATCAACACAAAGAAAAATTCAAGAAAAGCTCAGAAGAACTTGGTGACATGCTGAAGAATAAGAAACCTAATGGTGATAGTAATGGCCTTGGCTTTGAAGTTGGTGAAAGCTCCGGTACTGCAAACACACATGATCATAGCAAATTGGTAAGGCAACCAAATTCTTATAAATTTAATGGCGAATGCTTTAACTGTAACAAGTATGGTCATAGAGAAAATCAATGTAGATCTAGAAATTATCAAAACACCAATACACCCACTGGTCAATGTTCTAAATGCAGCAAAGTTGGTCATAATTTAGAGAATTGTAGAATGAATGTAAGATGTTATGTTTGTGGGAGATTTGGACACTTATCTAATCAATGCAGAACACAAACTGGCATAGGATATGGGAAAGCTAATCAGAAAAATAATGTGACTTGTTATGCTTGTAACAAGGTTGGACATATTGGAAAATTCTATAGAAGTAAGGCACCATAGAAAAATAATAATGGTGCTAGTTTGAAAGGTAAAGAAAAGGTTGAAGAGGTAAAACAAGAATTCTCAAAACAATGGATCAGAAAGTCAGAATAGAATATTGATGGGAATACTCCTCCATTGACAGAATAGTGTAACACTCCACTGGCTGGAGACTCTTCATCTAACTGAAGAAAATTCCTTTGGGGGTTTAGCACTAAATGAAAACCATGCTATTATTCTCTCTGTTGATGGTGAGAAGTTGAGATTACTTCTTTACTGGTAGATAAATTAAGTTGTGACTTAACTGAAAAGCATTAAATGTGGTGGGTGAAGAAAATAACATTATAAAAGAAGTGTTTTGGCTCCATTTTCATTTCATCGAGCATTCAAACCTTCAAGAGCACAAAAATCTTGAGAAAAGGAATTCCAAGCAAAGAAGCCAAGCAATCTATCAAATATTTCATCCCTAAGGTAGATTAAGGTATTTATAGCTATGGCATCTTCATCTACTCCTGAATTTATTGCAAACCCTACTTTTGTTGAAGTTATTAAATGCCCTAGACCCGTATTCCAGCTAGTTCCTAAATTTGCAAAAAAAGATGATAGCTTAGGTGCATTTTCTCAAATACCTAAAGGGGTAGTATATGTTGAAGACCCTAGAATGTATATACACTGTCATATTGATAAACTAGGTGATGAGGAAATTAAGAATATGTATGAATCTATGATTTGTGATGAATCAGGAAATGTCAAACCTGAACATAAGATGATAGAAACCCTAGGTTTCACTAAAATTCTCGGTATCCCATATTTCCCCAAGGATATCATAAGGATAGTATTAAGTAGAGTACATGGTGAATTTTTCTGGTTGGACTTAGTTCATAAAATCACAAAAGAAGCAGTAAAGGTTGTGACAAGGTTACCCTCCACCAACAATAGACCTGACAAAACTAAGAAGGTCTCAAATGATCTAGTGACAAACCTAACCGATGCAACATTTGATAAGAGATCACTAAGGGTAAATGATGTAAAGGATACAAATATCAGATTTATCAATATGATCTTAGGTTACAAGGATACACATGCAAATAGGTTAAACTCAGTTTCTAGCCTATGTATTAAGAGTGCCTATGATATGGTAAATGATAATGCAAGGATAGACATATGTGAATGGCTTAAAGATGAACTAATAGACGATCTAGCAAAGATCAAAAGGGAAAAGAAAGGAACATTCAGATTTGGAAACCTACTTGTTTTTCTGATGCTACATATAACCAAACAAGTACCCGGTATTGGCACCAAAGATTTTGGATTTGATATACCGGTAGGAAAACAACTATTGAAATTGCTAAACAATATGGGAGAGAACAGGGAGAAAACCATAAATGAGCACTTTCAAGCACTAAAAGCTCAAATGAAAACAAGAGTAAGGTTATCACAAGCTATTGTGGATAAGTACCAAAAGGAAATCTATTTTGTAATAAAGAAAGATGAAATTTGGATGGAGGCAGTTGTTCCTAGAACCATCTAGGTTACTGAAATGGGGTATGAGACTAATGACAACATAATAGAAACCTATGCAAAAGCCCTCCTAGAAGCTCCTAAGGAACCTGAAGAAGAAGTATTTGGTAATGCTGAAACTATAGAAAGTCAAATTCAATCAAGGAAAAGAGTTAAAAGGGTTGAGGCAACTGTTAGAAAAGGAACCCGACAGACAAAATCTATTAAAGAAGATGTGCTAAAGAAAACTGGTATAATTGAAAGTGAATTGGAAGCAATCCAACCGGAAACACACCTTTCACCGATTGGAACCTCTTCAGAAAGTGACATACCTATAGTATTCAAGAGAGTTGAGAGGAAAAGAAAACCTTCACTGGCACTTTCTCCTACACCAAAAAGACAGAAGCAATAGGCAGTAAGACCCCTAGCAAAGAAATTAACTCCAAAGAAAAAGAAGTTGACTCCTAAGAAGAATTCAAAACAAACTATAGCTCCTATTGATAAATTACTAAATGAAATTACCAAGGATGGCAAGTTGAAGAATATCAGCAAACTGTATAACACACTATCTCCTGATGACAAAGAAAGAGTAGAGAACAGTGTAATATTAAACTTAGATATTTTCAAGAAATTTTTGATGCAAGTCATTGATGAAATACTGACATATCTATATAACAGACTAGAAGCTAGAAGAGTAGCTATTATTGAGCTAGATAAGAAAATAAAGATTGAAAAACTACTTGCAGTGCACCCTGTTAGCTCACTTGATGAAATAGATCAATTAATCTCTGAAGCTAACCGGTCAGTATTCTCAACTGCTCATTGGCATGTAGCACTGATGGAAGGAAGAGTGAATCAGGTAATAGAGGAAACAACAGATGCATGGGATATATTCCTAGTAGAAAAGGAGAAACAGGAAGAGTATCAAAAACCTAAAACCTTCAAGGTATATCAAAAGGATAGGGACAACAAAAAAGGCAAGGTTGGTGAACCTCCCAGTATAAAGGTAACAGACAACTTACCCCCACCACCTTTAGACACTCCACTGGTAGACACTACTAAAAATCAACTAGCAATAGAGAGTATGAAGACAACACATGAGGACACAAATCCTGATTCTGAGGTGTTGTACACAATGAATATCGATACTCAAGAAGTCAACATTGTGGTTGATAAGGAAACAAGTGAGAAAATAGATGTGGCAATTGAGCCACCGGTAGAAGACACAACACTTGAGACAAATGTTGAAGATACAGTTGGAGACATTGAAATTGGGAGTGAGCAACAAACTGAATAGACAATAGATACAGGAAAAGTTGATAGCACTAGTGTACATAATATATCTATTGAGCAATCGACAACAAATAACAATGAAAAATCTATTGAGATACTGACTGTAGACATTTCAGGAGCAAGCATAGAGAAACCAGTAGAAAACACAGAGTCACAAATAGAAAAACCGGCAATGGATACCACTGAAAAATCATTAGAGGCACCATCAGAGAAACCATCAGTAGAGAGTAGAAAGAAACAGGTAGAACATTAGGTTCATTCACAAGTACATTCAGAGACAGTGCAACCGGCTACAACTGAAAGACCTAAACCTTTGGTAGTTGAAATGCAGACACAAACTGATCCTCTAGTGAAAGAGGAAAGCAATGCTATTATCACCACCGACGGATTATAAATTGTGAAGACAGTTGGACAAACATTCGGAACCTCCATGTTTGAATTCAGACCAACAAATGTGACAGAGGTATTGCTAGATTCAATTAAGAAAATAATAGATTGTAATGCACTAGCATATAAGGCTATTGATGACACTATACCAATTTTGAAGTTGATTGCACCCAAGTGTAAAATAGTGAATAAAGATTCTTTAGAACAATTAGACACATTGTCTAAATTCATCACTGGTAACCTTATCACTATTGATCAAATAAATGAGGATACTTTTAAGGAAAGGATGATAAAAGAAAAAGAGAAATTCTTTATGGAAATTGTGAATAAGAACAAAGAGGAGATGGATACTCTTTTACCGGAGCTCAATGAAATCATTTTTGACTTCAAGAAATTGTACAGGGATACATGCAAAATGGATGTATTAACAGAAGATCTTGACAATGAAATCAGAAAGACACATGATAAGATTAACAATATTGCTGACAATCTAATTGGAACATCAATTTCATTTTTGGAATTAGAGAAGAAAATTGCAGAGTAGGAAGAGAAAATCAGAAAACTGGAAAATGAAAAACAAAGAATAAAGGACAAAGCAAAGGACTTAAAATGCAGACTTGGTCCAAGACTAGAGTATCTTATTTCTTTGAGAAAAGAAATATCTAAGGCTCTAGTTCCTGGACTGAAGACACCAAAAGAGAAAATGCACATACTCACCGGTACAACACAGAGAACCCATGAGGCTATAAAAGACAATAAAACATTTAGCAACGACATAAATTTAATTTTGACAAATATTTTTTAGAGTGTAACCCACCAGTTACAAGAAACCAGGTAGGACTCCACTGATAGTGAATGACAACCTTTGTCATTAATGTCAAAGGGGGAGTATAGGCTATGAGAAAAATGATCAGCAAATGGCTCATCAACTCAGGGGGAGCTCATGTTTTGTTGGTAAGACGATTCTGGCAGACTCATTTTTGGATGACACTTTTTGGATTTTTCTCATGAGTGTTGCCATCAATGCCAAAGGGGGAGATTGTTGGTAAATGCACACTCCAATGAGAAATTGTCGGTGATTGAAGGTTTTGTCATTGATGGCAACCTTGCAATCATACGATACCATCAAGACAATATAGCAGCACAGGAAACGACAAACACTACACTGGTACACAAAACACCAGCAAAGGAAGGATACCGACTGATAGTTCTGATACTTAATATAAGTATAGATCCAATAGCCAACAAGATGAGAGGGGGGGGTGAATCATACAAACTTAATCATCCATAAAAACATCAGATTCAACCTCGGTAACATATATCGGTCATATAATAAAAAACTGTCAAACATGCAAACTCAAAAGCATATGAACAATATAAACCTCATAACACCAGATTTAACGTGGAAACCCAAATAGGGAAAAACCACTGTGGGATTTTGGACCCACTAAGAAATATACTCTTCTAGAGTATGCTAGGTTAAAAGTAAATCCTGTTAAAGATTACAAACACATTGCTAGATGTGACCCAGTTAAGGGATTTCCCTCAGATCTGTTAGGATCTTCACTTTATTAGAAGTGACCTTGTCAAAGGATTTCAAACACTCAATCAGAATGTCACCTTGTTAGAGGATTTACATATAAGACTGTTAAGTCCACTCAGTTAAGAGATTTCCTGTCACTTTCACAAAATAACAGTAATACAATCTATCTGCAACTTCACATCTGAAATGCTAAAGCAGATTCCTATTTGTTCAATACAATCTAGACATAGAACTAATCTTGTCTATCTGCTGGGCATCAATACTTTGTTATTCTAACAGGTCTTCAAGCTTCTGTGCTCAGTAATCACTATGTAGCATCCCTATGCATACACTTGCCCACATACATTGTTTATCAACAGTTCCTTATTTATAAACAATCTTCTAACCGCTTAATCTCCTTGATCACATTTCCCATGATCAATCATAGCCATCAGATCTTCAATCTTCTCCAGGTTCATTGTATCTTTCGATCTAAAAATGTTTTACCTCACCTTGGAACTTGCACAATCACCTTGGAACTTGTGTTAGGGTAATGCGGTCCAATCTGAACTGTAGATCTTCTTGTCAACTTTCCATTGCCTTAGATTCATTTAGCAAACTTCTTTTACGGCTTGCCAATCATTGATCCGCTCTAACTCATCAGCATCTTTCATTAAATATCACATGTAAACATTTAATGCATTATGTTATAGCTCGGTTACAACTCGGTGAATACTAAACTTCACTTGGTAGACATTATGTCTTCATTAACTGACTGCGATAACCTTAGGGTTTACCAACTAGGTTCCTTAGGGTTTACCAACTAGGTTCTTTGCTTGATAACATAGTATAGTATTAACCTTTACATTTTACAACATATGTATGATGTTAAAACAATCTAAAACATCAAGATCTCATCATTGTCTGACTGGGTAGAGTTGCCCATTGAATAACTTATCCCCTTATTCATCATATTCTTTCATGTGTCTTTACGGACTTCTTTATAATCTTCATATCATATATCTTAAGATATGGCACCATCATATTGAATTAGAAAATCAATTTCTTGACATCAATGACAAAATAATAATATCAAGATAGTAAAACATCTTTAATCAGTTATGTCCATAATTATTAACAACCTTCTCAATATCCTTGTAATATTACCAACAATCTCCCCCTTTGGCATTGATGGAAAAACCAATTGATCTGACCTTTAAAAAAATTTGGATTGCTGTGATTCTAAAATGCTGAAATGCTCTCCCCCAGACATTAGACTTCTCTTCTGTTTTCAGTCTTTATTTCAATCTATAGTCTTCTCTCAGTCTTCTCAAGTCTTCTCCCCTTTTGGTAGATCTTCTCCTTCTTTGTCTTCTCCCCCTGGGTAGGTCTTCTCCTTCTTGGTCTTCTCCCCCTGGGTAGGTCTTCTCCTTCTTGGTCTTCTCCCCCTTTGACAACAATGCCAAAAAGAATAGAACTAAAACATAATTTCTTTCTGTAAGAAGTTATTTCCTGTTGTTGTGTATCAATTGAGTCTCGATTAGAGCATTTGTTTACAATTCCTGTTCCTTGTATCATTTTCTATATTATCCCATTATTATTTCCAGTGCACTTTCAAAAAAAAAACATTCTAAAGTGTATCACTCCAGCATCAGCTCCCCAAAAGATATTCAATAGAGTCATCGAAGTGATGCTTTCACCGAACTCAGTCAGTGAGTAAAAGATAGGGGTAGGACCCCTAACTTACTTCTGAGATATTCAAAAGTGTCCTTTGGTAGTGGCTTGGTGAAGATATCAGCTATTTTCTCCTTTGTGTTGACATATTCCAACACCACTTTCTTCTCTTGAGCTTCTTCTCTAAGATAATGATATTTGATAGAGATGTGCTTTGTCTTAGAGTGCATAACAGGGTTCTTTGAAATATTAATGGCACTAGTATTGTCACAGAATATAGTTATTGGTTCGGTAACTTTCTCATTTATACCTTCCAACAATTGTTTGATCCATGCAATGTTGGTACAATTCAGTGCTGCTGCAACATATTCAACTTCGGCTGTTGACTGAGAAACACATCCTTGTTTCTTGCTAAGACAACTCACTAGTCTTTCTCCTAAGAAGAAAGCTCCTCCACTTGTGCTTTTTCTATCATCAATGTTGCCTACCCAATCAGCATCAGTATAAACTTTTAGATCAAAATCATTTCCTTTTTGATATACTAAGCCATAATCTTCAGTGCCTTTCAAGTATTTGAAAATTCTTTTGATTGTTGTCATGTGTATTTCCTTAGGATCTGCAGAGAATCTTGCAACAATACCTACTACATGTGCTATATCTGGCTTACTGTAAACAACATATTGTAGTTTTCCAATCATGGATCGGTAGAGTGTCTCATCAACAGATGCAGATTCATCATTCTTTGATAGTTTACAGTTGGTAGTCATGGGAGTACTTACTGGCTTTGAATCCTCCATTCCAAATTTCTTCAAGATTTCCTTTATGTATTTGGATTGAGTAATGAAAATCTCATTTTTCATTTGCAGTATCTGTAAGCCTATAAAATACTTTATCTCACCGATTAATGACATCTCAAATTCTTTGCTCATTTCATTTCCAAAGTTCTTGCATAAAGAGTCATTTCCACAAAATATAATATCATCAACAAATATGGCTGAGATTAGTATTCCATTTTCATCATTCTTCATGTACATGTTGTTGTTCTCACTTGTCCTTATAAAACCAATCTTAATCAAATAAGAGTGCAATCTTTCATACCATGCTCTAGGTGCTTGTTTCAGACCATATAAAGCTTTGTTCAATTTACATACCTGATCTTTATTATTGTCATCAACAAATCCTTCAGGTTGTTCAATGAAAACTTCTTCTTCTAATATTCTATTCAGAAATGCAGATTTGACATCCATTTGATATACCTTGAAGTTCTTGAAAGTAGCATATGCCAACAATGTTCTAACTCCTTCAAGTCAAGCAACAGGTGCAAAAGTCTCACCATAATCAATTCCTTCTTCTTGGGCATAACCTTTGCAAACCAATCTTGCTTTGTTCCGAATGACCTCACCTTTCTCATTTAGCTTGTTTCTGAAGATCCACTTTGTACCGATTACATTTTTGTCCTTCGATCTTGGGACCAGTGTCCATGTGTCATTCTTCTTGATTTGATCAATCTCTTCAGTCATAGCATTTATCCAATCTTCACTGTTAAATGCCTCTTTCACTATTCTTGGTTCAAATTCAAATATCAAACATGTGTTCTGTCTTAGTTTGCTCCTTGTCATCACTGGATCATCCTTATCTTCTATAATCTGACTTGGTGCATGGTGTCTTCTGACATACTTGGCTAATACAGGCTCGGTAGGCTCTATATGATCTTCTTCATCACTCGATAACTGGATATTTTCTTCATTTTCTTCAACAGTTATCTCAGTAGGACTTCTCGGTTGCACATAGACAAATTCATCATAGTCTTTTGGTTCTTTGGAATTCCTTTCATCAGTTCTTTCTGCAAATTCATCAATTTTCACATTTGCACTTTCTACTATTTTGTTAGATGATTTGATCAGACATTTAAATGCTTTGCTTCTAGAAGAATATCCTAGAAATGTTCCTTCTTCAATTTTCTGATCAAACTTGCCATTTCTATCATCTTTATGAACATAGCATTTACTTCCAAAGATCTTAAAATAACTTACATTAGGTTTCTTTCCATACCAGATTTCATAAGGTGTCTTCAAAGTACCTTTCTTCAATTGAACTCGGTTCAAGGTGTAAACAACTGTGCTTATTTCTTCTCTCCAAAATGTTTGTGGAACCTTCTTCTCAATCATCAATGTTCTAGCACAATCCACAATACATCTATTTCTTCTTTTAGCTATTCCATTCTGCTGTAGAGTTCTCGGTGTAGAGACTTGTCTTTTAATACCATGATCATTGCAAAATAAGTTGAACTCATTAGATGTGAACTCTCCTCCTCTATCTGATCTAAGATATTTTAGTTGTCTTCCCATTTCATTTTCAATTTTAGCCTTGTACCACTTAAACATTTGAAAAGCTTCTAATTTTTCTTTTAAAAACATTACTGACATCATCCTTGAATAGTCATCCACAAATAATATGAAATACTTATCACCATAATAACTTTGAACTTTCATAGGATCACAAAGATCAGTGTGCACAAGATCTAAAATTCCCTTAGAAGTGTAGGACTTACTTGTAAAGCTGGATCTTGTCATCTTACCCATCTGGCATCCTCGGCACATAGCATTCTCAGGTTTTTCAAGACTCGATAGACCTCTTACTCTGTGCTTCTTTCTTATCTTGATCAGATTATCAAAATTAACATGACAAAACCTTTTATGCCATAACCAGGTATTATCAAGCTTTGCATGCAAACACTTATTGTGAGTTGAGTCAAGGTGAAATGTATTACCTTTTGTTTGTGTCCCGGTAGCAGCTAACTTTCCATTCTTGTCATGAACTTTGACAACATCTTTCTGAAATTCTATTCAGTAACCTGTGTTGTTTAGTTGTGCTACACTCAACAAATTATATTTCAAACCTTCAACCTAATAAACATCATTACATCTTGCTTTATCAAGAAGTGTTATGGATCCTTCACCTCTTACTGGACATGGTGCATCATTACCAAATCTAACATAGCCTCCATCATAATCTTCTAACATAACAAATTTGTGTTTATCTCCTGTCATATGATGTGAACATCCACTATCTATAATCCAAGAATCATTAGTGTTTATGTGAGATATTAGGGCTTTTTCTTCATACCTTTCTTCATCTGATCCATCCTTGATAGCCACATAAACAACTTCCTCTGTATCAGTCTCATCTGATTTATCATCTTCAGATTCCTCATCAGCAATTAAGCATGTCTTTCATCTTCTGAAGTCTCGGTGTCCACTGTAATGATTATCTTTCTGTCTATCATCTCGGTAACCTCTCTTTTTAGTGAAATCTTTGTTAGGACAGTTAGAAGCCATATGTCCAATCTTATCTTAATTGAAACATTTCAAAGGTAGTTTTCCTTTAGACTTACCTTTGCCTCTCGGTAACCTTTTGGCCAATAGTGCTTCAAACTCTTCTTGCTTTCTGATTTCTTCATACAGTTTTTGTACCTCCTCCATGTTCTTCCGAAATATTTCACTTGCTCCACTGTGATCTCCTTCAGAGTACTTATAATTTCTTTCATTGTAATCATTAGATTCATTCAAATGAAAAGAACTAAATGCAGATTCAACTTTATTTACTGATGACCCACTATTATCAAAATTACTTAACTCAAATGCATGTAGCTTACCAATAGTAGCATCCAATGAAACTGGCATATTAGGTACAGACCTCAATTCATTGATTGTAGAGACTCGGATTGCATAGGCAGGTAAAAGGGTTCTTAACAACTTACTTGTCACATCCTTTTCTTCAATAGTTCATCCTACTCCTTTGATTTGATTTACAATCTCCTTTAGTCTTGTACTATACTGGGTTATGTTCTCACCTTCATTCATCCTCATAGATTCAATTTGTCCTCTTAGACTATCAACTTTTTCTCTTTGAACATGTTCATCTCCTCCATATACAGATACGAGCTTAGTCCACATTGCCTTTGCATCATTGCAACCTTCTAGATCATTAAACTCAGAATCGGTCAATGCAGATGTTATTTCAATCATTGCTTGAATATGTTCTTTCTTTTCCTTTGTCTCTTCCATAGTCAATGGATAGGTGCTCGGTGCAACAAAATCATTCTCCAGATAGTATATAGCATATTCTCCAACTTCTGATAGATGTAGCTTCATCCTTTTCTGCCATGTAGAGAAACTTGACTTATTCAGCTCTGATACCAATTGATAGTTCTGATACTTAATATAAGTACAGATCCAATAGCCAACAAGATGAGGGGGGGGGGGTGAATCATACAAACTTAATCATCCATTAAAACATCAAATTCAACCTCGATAACATATATCAGTCATATAATAAAAAACTATCAAACATGCAAACTAAAAAGCATATGAACAATATAAACCTCATAACACCAGATTTAACGTCGAAACCCAAATAGGGAAAAACCACTGTGGGATTTCGGACCCACTAAGAAATATACTCTTCTAGAGTATGCTCAATTAAAAGCAAATCTTGTTAAAGATTACAAACACATTGCTAGATGTGACCCGGTTAAGGGATTTCCCTCAGATTTGTTAGGAACTTCACTTTGTTAGAAGTGACCTTGTCAAAGGTTTTCAAACACTCAATCAGAATGTCACCTTGTTAGAGGATTTACATATAAGACTGTTAAGTCCACTCGGTTAAGAGATTTCCTGTCACTTTCACAAAATAACAGTAATACAATCTATCTGCAACTTCACATCTGAAATGCTAAAGCAGATTCCTATTTGTTCAATACAATCTAGACATAGAACTAATCTTGTCTATCTGTTGGGCATCAATACTCTATTATTCTAACAGGTCTTCAAACTTTTGTGCTCGGTAGTCACTATATAGCATCCCTGTGCATACACTTGCCCGCATACATTGTTTATCAATAGTTCCTTATTTATAAACAATCTTCTAATCGCTTAATCTCCTTGATCACATTTCCCATGATCAATCTTAGCCATCAGATCTTCAATCTTGTCTAGGTTCATTGTATCTTTCGATCTGAAAATGTTTTACCCCACCTTGGAACTTGCACAATCACCTTGGAACTTGTGTCAGGGTAATGCGGTTCAATTTGAGCTGTAGATCTTCTTGCCGACTTTCCATTGCCTTAGATTCATTTAACAAACTTCTTTTACAGCTTGCCAATCATTGATCCACTCCAGCTCATTAGCATCTTTCATTAAATATCACATGTAAACATTTAATGCATTATGTTATAGTTCAGTTACAACTCGGTGAATACTAAACTTCACTCGGTAGACATTCTGTCTTCATTAACCGACTGCGATAATCTTAGGGTTTACCGACTAGGTTCTTTGCTTGATAACATAGTATAGTATTAACCTTTACATTTTACAACATATGTATGATGTTAAAACAATCTAAAACATCAAGATCTCATCATTGTTTGACTCGATAGAGTTGCCCATTGAATAACTTATCCCCTTATTCATCATATTCTTTCATGTGTCTTTACCGACTTCTTTATAATCTTCATATCATATTTCTTAAGATATGGCAACATCATACTGAATTAGAAAATCAATTTCTTGACATCAATGACAAAATAATAATATCAAGATAGTAAAACATCTTTAATCAGTTATGTCCATAATCATCAACAACCTTCTCAATATCCTTGTAATATTGCCAACATCGACAACTTGGTCGACAGGAATTTTGTTTATAATGTATTTTGTAATTAATTGTAAAATCATTGTAATTCAACATGGTGAGTTGTAATATGACTCATATATGTATGAGATCATTGTAGAACATTTTGTAATAATGTGATAGGTGAAATAAGGTAGACCTAATATGCGAATTATAGGTTAAGGGTTTATGTATGAAGCAAAGCTAAAACCGCTACTGGATCTAGCATAGCAGATGCTAATTTGCAGCAGTACAAGACATTGGATTTGTATAATCCATTTTGTAAGTCAGTGTGACTTCCTATTTTGTAATTGAGCAATGAGCTCTAGGCACTTGGCCTTCCTACATGTGCAGGCTCCTATTGTAAGAGTAATATTCACTTATTGGCTAATAAGCGAATATTGTGGGTCACAAATCCCACTGAGGTTTTTCCCAGACCGGGTTTCCCCGTTAAACTACTGTGTTATGGTGTGATTTTCATGTGGTTGTTGTTATTCTTGTTTACTGCATTATTTTTGGTTTATTAGTACATAGTATTGATATGCTTTACATGTTTTAAATCAAGTAAATTAGCTAACCGGTTAGATACTAATTCACCCCCCCTCTTAGTATCTTTGGGAATCCTAACAAAGTCTTTAAGAGGTGTAGATTTATCCACAAGATTTACAACATTGTTAGACTCCATACCAAGGTCATCAAGTGTAAAGGAAAGAGACTCAAACTCAACAACATTAGTAGAGTGAGAAGGAAAAGGATTGGTGAAGATTTGAATATTTTGATTAGGATGAATTATGGATTTGTTTCCTTTGTCATTCACACTAGCTATAGATATAGTATTAATATCAATAAAGTCTTGAATCTTATTCCTCAACGTTTAACATTTCTTGGTATCATGATCAGGTTAATGATGATATTGACAAAAGGCTTTGGGATCATGGTAAGGTGGAAATGGTTTAGAAGTGTCAATTGGCTTGAAGGGAGGAAGTTTCAACACATTATAATTTACTAATCTTGACATTATACTATGCAAAGACTCACAGGAGTTAATTCTTTTCTAAAGTATTTGGACAAAGGGGCCAAAACTGATGTCATGGTTGGCACTTGAGTGTTGATATTGTCATTTATCTTGATGTAACCTTTGTTGGGTTTAAACTTAACAAAAAATTATTGAGCACCCTCATTCTTATCAACTGGAGCCATTGAAGAGGATAATTCAAATTGACTCACTTGTAGGTGATAATTATGTTTAAAGCACTGCACACAATTGTGTAAAGGAACTAAACTCAGAAAAAATAAGCTTATCTCTAATGTCTTTTTGTAAATTAGTAATAAAAATTATTTAAAAACCATGATTAGGAACTTGATAAGCAATTTGAGAATGCAAATGTTTATATCTACCAATAAAATCAGTCACTTTTTCTTTAACTCCTTGCTTACAATGAATCATATTAGTAAAATTAATTTTAGGACCAATATTAATTTAAAATTGTTGAATGAAATAACTATCCAATTGTTGAATAGAAGTAATAGAATAAGGAGACAAATAACAATACCATGGAAAATCTTCATCCCTAAAGGTTCTAATAAACAATTTAGCCATAAGTACTTGATCATGAGAAAAATCACTACACAAAGTTTAAAACATCGTGACATGAGTCAAGGGGTCACCTTTTCCACTATACAATTCCAACTGAGGGAATTTCATATATTTAGGGGGAACTGCACAGACAATATCATCAGATAGTGGGCTCACTACATCAAATGTGGGAACATTGAACTTGGATTGGATAATAGAAGCCAATTGATGTTGTATGGATGCAATAGTTTGGGCTAAGTTATTGATGGTTGTTTCAATGGATGGATTGAAATTGGACATGTTGGATTGGTATGGAGGAGTAACATTGTTATATTTAGGTGGAGGTTGAGAATAAGGAGGTTGAACATTGTGGTATGTGGGTATGGGAGATCATTGGGATACAAACAAAAGACTCATAGAAGGAGTTATGCAAAAATATTGATTAATGAGATTGCCCCCATGAATAACATTTGTAGGAATAACATTTCTGACAAGAATAGTCATATGATAGAATATGTAAATGTAGGCACACTAGGCAAGGATGTAGGAATAGGAAAGGAATGATTAACTTTACTAGTGGGTTGAGAATAGGGTAAGTTCACAAATATGGTGATCAGAAAAGTGGACACACCCAAAAAAAAACATGAAAAAAAAAACACGCATGAGGTATTTCAAATTTAAAGAACCCCGTACGCGTTTAGGTTCATTTTTCTGAACCTAACCAAAGCTAAACTGCATATGGGGTTTAAAGTATACTAACTGCATACATGGTTTAAAAACTAAAACCGCATACGCGGTTTAGAAACTAAGAACCCCACATGCAATTTAAAAACTAAAATAGCGTACGTGGTTTAGAAACTAAAAACCCCATACGTGGTTTTAGTTTTTAAACCACGTATGCATTTGTCTATCAATAAAATGCAATTCATTTAGCATTCCATTAGGTTTTTGGGTAGGATATATACACTTTCTTATACTTTAAGCTATATTTTATGTATATATTGTCAAGATGTTTGAGAGTGGTTCTAGATCTCTAAGAGTTATAATGTAGATTCTAGTTTTTTGAGTATTTTATAAATTTCAGACTTAGTCAAATTTCAGTAATTAGCATGCTTATATCAAAATTATCTCTCTCGTCTCTACCCTACATTCACCCTCTCTCTTTCTTAACCCCTACCTTTTTGTCTCTTATACATCTCCCTCTCTACTTTCTTCCCTCTCTCGGGTATCTCTCCCTCTCTTTCTCATCTCCCTCCCCCTCTTTCTCTCTTTCATCTATCCCTCTCTTTCTCTCCCTCTCTCAAATATCTCTATCTCTCACTCTCTTCCCCTCTCTTCAATGTCTCTCTCTCTTATTCTATCACTCTCCCTCCCCTTCCCTTTCTCTTCCTTTGTCAAGTATTTCTTTCCCTCTGACTCTCTTTCTCTATCCTTCTCTCGCTCCATTTCTCTTTCTCTCAAGTCTCTCTCCTTCTCTCTATCAACCTCTCTCTCTCTCTCTCTCACACACACACACACACACACACACACACACACACACACAAGTCTTTCTCCCTCTCTACCTCTATCTCTCTATCTCACTCTCCTCCTTTATCAAGTGTATCTCTTTCCCACTCTCTCCCTACCTTCCCCCCCTCCATTTCTATTTTTCACTTAAGTCTCTATCTCTCCGTCTCTTTCTCTCTAAAGTCTCTCCCTCTCATCCTCTTTCTCTTTATCTCACTCTCTCCTTCTCTTATGTGTATCTCTATCTCATTCTCTCCCTCTCTCCTCCCCCTCCCTCTCTCCCTTTCTCATTACCTCTCTTTCTCACTCTCTCCCTCTCTTTGCACCTCTCTCTCTCTCTAGTCTCTTGTACTCTCCTTCCATCCCTTCCTCCCTCTCACTCAGACTCTCTAACCTGAACTCAGAGGACACCATTTTATGCTTTTTCATGTCATATGGTATTATTAGGGGTTAGATGGTATCCTATGGATCCATGCATGTGTCCTAAGGGGTCATAGGACACCATATGACCAATAACAACATATACGAGGTCATATGGAGTCCTAAGGGGTCATAGGACACCATATGACCCCTTAGCACACCATACAACCCATAATGACATGAAATGGTGTCCTAAGGGGTCATAGAACACTATATGACCTCTTAGGACACTATACAACCCATAACGACACCATATGGAGTCCTAAGGGGTCAAATGGTGTCCTAAGGGGTCGTAGGAGACCATATGACCCCTTAGGACACCATATGACCCCTAACGATACCATATGGTGTCCTAAGGGGTCATAAGGTGTCCTAGGGGTTAGAAGACACCATAAGACACATAACGACACCATATGGTGTCCTAAGGGGTCATAGGACTCCATATGACCCTTAGATCACAATATAACCCCTAACAACATCTAAGGGGTCGTAGGATAGTATATGATCCCTTAGCACACCATAGGACCTATAATGACACCAAATAGTGTCCTAAGGGGTCATAGAACACCATATGACCCTTAAGGACACCATATGGTGTTGTTATGGGTTGTATGGTGTCCAGAGGGGTCATATGGCATCCTATGACCCCTTAGGACACCATATGGTGTCGTTATGGGTCGTATGGTGTCTTAATGGGTCATATCATGTCCTAAGGGGTCATAGGACACCATATGACCTCTTAGGAAATAATATGACCTCTAATGACACCTAAGGGATCATATGGTGTCCTAAGGGATCATAGAGCACCATATGACCCTGTAGGAGACCATACGACCCATAATGACACCATATGGAGTCCTAAGGGGTCATATGGTGTCCTAAGGGATCACAGAAAACCATACGACCCATAGCAACTCCTAAGGGGTGATATGGAGTCCTAAGGGGTCATAAAACACCATATGACCCCTTAGTACACCATACAACCCCTAAAGATTATCCAACCAATACATCCACACGATCCAAACAAACCAATACATCCATCTTCTTCAAATGTTATACTTTATATCCTATCTTCTTTAAAAAACAAAACAAAACCGACCACCTTGTCAATATTATTATCACCTCATCTATATGCAAACAAAAAGAAGATATATTTGAGGGATAGGAAGAGAGAGAGAGAGAGAGACCTTGTACGTGCTTGAGAGGGGGAGAGAGGGAGACAATACACATAAATACACACATGTGTGTATATATATACTTAATATATTCTATATTATTATATACATATATGTAAATATTATATATGATATAATTTTATATTATATATAAATATATATTATATGTATATACACATATTATGTATACAATATCATACTATACAAAATCCAAAAATTTGAACATAAAAAGCGTGTATGCGCTATTTATGGTAAAAATAACGCGTATGCATTTTTTATAGTTAAGATAGAGCGTATGCACTTCTTACACCATAAGTACCCCATACGCGCTTTTTATACCATAGGTACCCCATATGCGTTTTTGACTGTTTAGGCTTGGAAATAGCCCTGGATGACAAAGCTACGGTTTGGAAGTTTGATTTCCCTCCATTTCCCTCCTTTTTGACGTGTTTTATTTTATCAGTATTTCTAAAATTGCCACCATATTTTCACACATCTTCTGAGCTTTCTAACCATATAATTTTTTTTAAATTTGAACAATAATAACATAATATTATTGAATTTCTTTTACTAGTGTCTCCGTAGTTCTCACAGACATACATGCACCATTTTTTTAATAACTTTTGATATACCTATCTAAATTTTAAAAAAATTATATATTATTGTAGTGCACTGGATTCTTTACAATTTTAAAAAAATTGTATTTTTTATTTTTTTAGTGCAACTTATGCTTCGCGCACAAACAAGTACCTAATTTTTCAAGATGTGCTTGATTGGAAAAATCATAAAAACAAAATACTCAACAAAAAATTACAAAAAAATACACATCTTCTAGTACTCACTCTTAACTATCTTTCTGCCAAAGGATTTGTCAAAATACTAAATCTAACTATGAATTTTTGATGTGCACATCAGACACTATGTTATATTTTTTTGAAAAAATGAGGGTTTTCTTTTCGTGCGTGAAGGATTTGACCCCCTAAATCTTATCCAATTTTTAAAAAGTTTAGTAGTTTAGAAACTAGATTCAGAGTACTACAATATTTGTTCTTTCATTATCTTCATATCTTGAGTGGATGACTTTCAAATTTTGCATCCAAGTTCAAGTTCACTTGATTTCAGAAAAAAAAAAGTGTCCACTTATACCCCCTTTTTACCACCATCTTTGTGCACTTACCCAATAACCAAGTACTTTGGAACAAATTTTATTGGCATGATATTAGTGCAAACAAGAGTGCATTTTCTAGATTTAATTGTGTACAAAATTTTTGCATCAACATTTTAGATCACACTCCATGATCCATTGTCAAGATCATTTGACTCTCTTGATCCTGGTGATGGATCTTGAAGTGTGATCCAAAACATTCATGCAAAAATCTTATACATAATTAAATCCAAAAATTGTACTCTTGTTTATATGATGGATTGTGGAAATATCTTAGAACTAAATGATATTAGTGTCAACAATATGAGCGAGGACACACAACAAATCAACACCAATTTTATCACTTTAACCTATTCTTTTTAATCCTTCAAGCAAAGGGATTGCCTCACTTTTTGAGTATTGTTGATATATCCATTGTTGAAGATTTTTAAATTCATTGTACATGTTCTCCAATTGTTTAATAGTAAACCTAGTTATTGATTCATCCAAATCATGGGAATTATGAGGAGAATGAGAATAAATGATGTCAATTGTTGGATTAGAGGAAGCACCAACATTCTTATGGAACAAGTGATCTAATTGAGGCTTCATATCCTTATTTATTGCATGTGAAGCAATGTCCATTAATTTTTTTTCTATTTGACATACTGTTAGATTGAGATCTACACTCATAAGTAGTGTGGCCATACTTATGACGATTATGGTAGTAACCATCAAAGATGGAAATCTTCTTTTGACTAACCGGTTTATTTCTATAGTCATTAGTCTTATGACCCGATTTACCACAATGATTACAAGAGGATTTGGAAAAATTCATACCTTTCACTTCTAAATGGCTCCTTTTATCATCCTTCATCTTTTTGTATTTAGATGATTCTCTAGTTTCCATAGGACCTGAACCGGGGTAACCAAGATCAGTTGTTTCCTTTGTTCTTCTCTGAGCCTTCAATTGTTTATCTACCTTCTAAAAGCTTTCATTGAATTTCCTCAACTTCTAATTTTTCTCATTTTCAGTTTTCAACTCACTCTTGAGTTGTTCAATCTCTTTCATCTTCTTCTCCTTTTCTTCCATGTTTTCATGCAAATGCTTAAGTATATATTCATTCTCTCGAGTGAGAATTCGGATTTCTTCATCTTTCTCAATCATGATTGCATCATTTTCTCTCAGGTCATCTTCATTAAGCCTCTTGGCTCTTTCAGCTTTTAACAGATCTTCTCCTGCCCATCTCTTTATTTCATCAACACTTATGTTGGCTTCCAATATGTCAGTCATTCTCAGGGCTGACCTTCATGTTCTCTTTTGAAATGTGTGACTTCTTCGGTCAGCTTCTTATTCTTTTTCATGAATTTTGAGACTCCTTCTTCAACTTCTTCAGATCCACTCTGTTCAGAGAGCTGATTTATGATGTCTTGACTCTCATTTAGTTGTTGAGGTAATTCCTCTCTTTTTGCAAGAGATTTTCTCAGTCTCTCTTTTAGCTGAGCAATAATTTCATTTGCTTCATCAATCTGCTTCTGATACTGGTATTCTTCCATGATCTTTATCCTCAAGTTGTTAAGCTTCACTTCAAAGGAATATGGCTCTGATACCAATTGTTAGTCCCAATCGGTGTTGAGAGGTGAGGGGTGAATCATCACTTTACCGATTTTGCCCAATTAAAAATTTTAACTTAAGATTTCACTAATTTAACATTCATCAATATAAATAACTATTATAGAAGAATAAGAATGTATGAAAAGATACACAGTGATGCCAAGATTTATATCATGGAAACCCAAATGGGAGAAAACCACGGTGTGAGTAGGAACTCACAAAATTTGTACTCTTTTGGAGTACGCCTGATGAGGAGCCATCCTTGTTAGGAGACTACAAAGACACTGTTAGGTGCCACCCGGTTAAGGGTTTTTGTCTAAGGCCTGTTAGTGCCTTTTACCCTGTTAAAAGTGGCCTTGTCAAAGGTCTTAAGATTATCAATTGAGATGACACCTTGTTAAGGGGTTTTTACAATGGGACCTATTAAAGTCCACCCTATTAAGGGATTTTAGTTGCAATGGTTAGAGAGAAACATAAATATGATATGTTGGAGTGGCTACTGATAGCTTGGTCAGATCACACTGAAAATCATACTATATCTTCATCGGTTGTGTCTGCTCTACACAACACCAATTTTCTGAATATACCTTCGACTTTGCCCTCTCTCGATTTACTGATCCTTGGCTTTGCACTATGTCGGTCCTTTGTCACTCGACTCTACACTCTTTTATGCTCCCCTTGTGTTCACTTTCACATTATCACTATTCGCATGAACAACAACCTTCTCGAGAATGAATTATGTGAATTTATTATCCTATCAATCTATCGCTAACTTTTCCTCCGAAACATCCTATTGAAAATTCTATTACCATGCCTTAAATCACTCTCCTAAAATCACTACAGGAATCTCTATCAAGATAGTCTATCATGTCGATAAGTTAGTTGATTGACTAAAGAAGACTGCCGGTTTAACTGAATGTTAACTGAACATTACGAGTCTACCGATTATAGACTCTAGAGGTGTACTGATCAAAACCTACCTAGTCGATTTCCTCCTATATATCGATATGTTCTCTGCTTAGCCAGTTGACCTCTTGTGTGCCAGTCTACTCACTGCTTGCCAGTTGATCTCCTATGTGCTGGTCTACTCTTGTTTACTTATTGCTTAGTTGACTAGCCTCACTATACCGATTTACTTACTGTCGATAGACTGTGAAGACTTAGGAGATGATGTTGCCAACAATGACACTCATATCATTCACCGGTCATACAAAAATGCACTAGAATGCCAATAAATGTTAACTTCTAACATGATTAGAATAGCTTTGTTAGAAGTCAAAAAGTTACAAAAACACCTTCAAGGAATGACACAGGGTTTGAAACATAGGAATTTTTCTAGCCAAAAAAAATTCATCTATAAATTAGCAATAGTTAAACCTAATTATTTGACTTGGAGACTTAAGGCATGGAAAACAAAATTGTAGGCAACAATGCCTAAACTACGTTTCCAAATCTACCACTATGGTTTTATATTTATATTTAACTTTATATAATGACTTTGAAATCTATTCAAAATAAACTAATTATATTTTTAACTACACAAATTCTAACAATATGTGAGTGATCACATAGAACCACCAACATTCTTCTTATGATTAAAAATATTCAAATATTTAAAGTAATAATTCTATTATGTAGGATTAAAAAAAAAATTATTGCATGAAGTTTAGAATGTTAAAGCCCATTTGATAGGTTAAATAGAATAGCGCATAAGCCATATTTATGGACAGGCATGCCAAATAGCTTCAATTTTCTCATAGCAATTGTGTAACACCTTTCAAGTACTTTTTGAGGGTTAATCAAAGATCAACCTTATGAATTGTGGTTTATAAAATCTTAAGTAATATTTTCATTTCTTTTATTAAAGTATGTGGGAAAGGGACCCAACACGTTACAAATCAGAAACCAAACATCAAAACAAAAAGCATTTGTGTGGTAGAACAAAATGGTTACCCAAAAATTATCCAGAAATACAACACAACAATGCTAAAAAAAAACTAAAATTGTCCACAATGAAGAAACATAAAGCAAGCTATTACAAATTAGAGTTGGTTCCCAACAAAGGGCTCGACAAAACAATTTTGAGTGTTTTGGGTAGAGAATGAATTTCTATTTTTTTGCAGTGATGAACAGTCCAAGAATAAACATTTATTTCAAGAGAATCTAAAAAAACAATGATAGAGGAACCATCAAAGGTACTTCGACATGATGGTTAGGTGGGCCACCAAATTTTGAGGGGGATCCTAATATTCTAGGGATTTCAAGTTGGGATACCATGGAGAAAATGAGGCCAGAACTTGAGGGACCACCAGAAAGGGTCGTAGGAGGGTTTGCAGGAGTAGGAACTTTAGAAACCACTGAAATAGGGGCCACAGGGATAGGAATAGAATGAGCCAAATATGAGATAGGTACAATAGTTGGAGAAGGAGATGTAGAGTTTGTGGGAGACTCTGACTCGAAATTTGAGTCAGCAAGACAAATGGTGAGATAGAATCATTCGACTTCGTTTCTCCAAGTAGATAAGGAATGTAGACAAGAACCTCGGGGGAACGAATGAGCTAAATTCCTTGTAGAAAAACTTCCAGGTTATGTAATCATGTGTGTCATGTATTTTTTGCTAAATTTTAATTTTTTTATTGGATTTTTACTTAAAAATAAAAAAGAAGTTATTAGCATTTGAGTAAAAACATATTGAAATGTCAAAATTAAAATCATATATATATAGCAAGATTAAATGATTATGTGTGAGAAAATATATCAAATGGAATTGATTGTACTGGATCCTTTAGAGCATGACACACTTCTGCAAAATCCGGGTATTAGTTTGTCAATTACATAAATGATGTGAATCTATGACATTAGTGTCCATATTTCTATTCAAATTTAACTTATTAGTTAAAGTAATTAGAAAAGGTTTAGTATATTTGATAGTGCTCTATTATTTATCATTTATTTATTCATAAATATCTCTTATACAAGGCTATCTAAGGAATGCCAAAAATTCAAATAGTGTAAGATGTAGATTCATTTCATAGAGCTTCGAATGTATGTATAATATCATGTAAAATATTTACAATCCATATATATACATTTTCATACTTGATATTTATATAATATTTTTATTAGAATCAAGTCAAAAACATAAAAAATAACTCATGAAAAATTGTTGGTAGTGCTAGACTATATGTTATGAAGAAATTTATAAAGTGATTACATTCTTCTATTCATAACTTCATTTTCAACCAAGTTAGAGTGTGGTTAAAAAGAAACTTTATCTCAAATTTTTATGATAAAAATTAAGGTAATTAACATGTTTTTGACCTAGACATAATTCAATATTTAGTTTCTCAATTTGCATGTACATGTCGATTTCCTTAGTTCAGGTGCATCTAGACTTCTTTTAAAAAACATTTTATAAATATTTATTACAAATTCAAATTATTGACAAGTTTCTAGATTTCTCGCTAGCAATATTTATGTCAATGATATCAATTTAACCTTTAATTTATTATCAATACTAATGTAGAATGTAAAAAGAAATGTCTAAGAAGTGATTCATGTAAATACTTCTTTGGTTTCTAACATGTATGATTTTAAAGGCATATTATTGCTACATTGACTATTTATTTGGTCAAATTAATTTAATATTTTCTAAAATATTTATCCACATCTATATATTTAAAAAATGATTTTATAGTTATTCCATGTCATTAATACACTATAAATAACCTTTTATTTCCAAAGTAGATTTACAATGATAGTATAAGATGAATCTAAATATATTAACTTGAAAATATTTATGAAAGCTTCAAATTGTATGAAAACATTTATACAATTATTTAGTTGTATAAAATTACAAAATTAAATTTCTACTTTGTTGAAATTATTATATTGTAGTAATTTATTACAACTACTTCTATTTTCTATAGAAGAAAAATATATTCTAATTTTTGCTATATTTTTTAGTGGTCTTAACATAAACTTGCCTTTCCAAAACGATATACCTAAACTTGCATATCCAAATCTATACCACCATAACAAAATTGAATTAGTAGAATGCATTCCATGTACCAAGCTAGTTATATTAAATTGCTACAAAGTAAATTTACTCTTATATAACCCTACTACAAATCTTAATGACTTTACAGTTCCTTAAAGGATTCATGGTATAATTATTAGGTGAGGGCATTGCTTGTGGGAATTCAGTATTCTCAAGCTTGAAAAAGAACTCCTTGAAAAAAAATAATTTTTTTTTTTAAATCGTATTTAATGCAAAAATCTTGTTGGAGAACTTCGAATTCAGATTGTATTGTATTTTAGATTATATAGCCTAAGTTGACCTAGTGAATGAAGAACTTATACTCTTGAAACAACTACTGCAAAGAGATTGGTTTTGGTTCTTCTGATTTGTACAAAATCTTGAAGTAATTCACTTACCATGGTTAGAATAAGCTTTATTTTATTATAACATGTACATCGCTAGATCATGTAGCCCTAAAATCTCATTTTGGTTCTGGTTCATCTCATTTATTTATTTTATTTTATTTCCACGTAATTTTTCATTGCACTTTCGTGTGCACAGTCTCGAGGTAAGTCACTGGCCATAGTTTCAGTGAGTTTTATTTTTTTACAATCTGTATGCGGCTGGATGAGAAGATATGGTTAAAGAAAACATCGTTAAAGGCTTGAAATCGAAGAAACACTCCAAATTGTTATGGCGGTAAATTAGCGTCCCCAGCTTAGAGTTGAGTTAATATGTTTCCTTCGGAATTCACATTCCCTGAAACTTCGTGAGCAAAACTTTTGTCAAAGGAAGTTTGTAATTCAAAAGCTCAATGTCATCTGTTGCTCATTTCAATCACATTCTTAGAACACTATGGAACCGGTCGGTTAAAAGAAGCTCTGCATATTCTTCTAAATACACAAAACGCAAGTGTAGGCTCTTCTACATATCTGCTTCTCTTGCAGGCTTGCATTTCCGAGAAAGTAAAAGCACTTTCAAAGGATAAGCAAATCCACACCCACATCAATGAAAGAGGATTTACATTTACTGCAAGCATACTTCTACAAAATACCACTATCAATATGTACGATAAGTGTGGAAGTTTGTTTGATGCTCGCAAAGTGTTTGACGAAATACCTCAACCAGATGTTTTTTCATGGAACGTGATAATTGCAGCTTACAGAAGACATGGGCTTCCTCAAGAGGCATTGACATCGTTTCACCAAATGTAATTGCTTATTGGTTATTTCCGTATTATTCAATCTTCTCCAAACCCTTGGCCTGTTAGCCGAACAGGTGTACAGCCTGATCAGTACACTTGCTCCATTGTTTTACCCATTGCGCCAAAATGGCATCTCTAGAACACGGTTTTCAGATCCATGGAAGAATTATTAGATGGGTTTCAATCTGATATTATTGTGATTAATAGTGTAATAGAAATGTATGTAAAATGTGGAAGCATTCACAAGGCATGCAAATTGTTTGACAAAATGGAATTTAGTATCCCCTGGGTTTTAAATTTTTATGTCATGAGCAAGCTCAGGATTGAAGTGGAATCCGCCAGTCCACCTACACCTGGAGTAATAAATATAAACGAAAACTTCTTACAATAAATATGGCTCATTGGATATGTGACTCTTTTGTGGAAACAAGGGAGTTTCATACTTTACCTTATCATATCATAGGAAGTTTTTAACTTTATGCTTTATGCTGTTTCGTGTGCGCTGATTTTTTTGTTGACATGAGATCTGCGGAACTCTTAATGATGCTTGTAGACATATCATACCAATGTTTAACTTTTACGTCTAATTTAGCTCTACTTTACCTTAACACTAGTTTAGTGTCTTTTCAATTATATTTGTTTATAGCATTTGTTGATTAAGAGCAAGGTGGTCAACCATGCACACCTGCTGATCAATTGTAGGTATAATGCAGTAATAGTTACTCATGTAGTTGATGTACAGTCTCATCCATTAAACCTTCATGGCTGCATACACATAAAACATGTTCCAGGGTGCTTCATAGTGAGAGCATCCTCAAAATATCCATTTTGAGCATATCCTGCAATCATTGCATTCCATGAGATGGCATCTCTTTGAGGCATTTTGTCAGACAATTTACATACCTTTTCTATGCTTCCACATTTTGCATACATCTACGAGAGCATTTCCAACCATAAAATCTGAATAAACCCCCAAACCATTATGCTTTGATGGATATTCATACCCTGTTCCAAAGCTCCCATTTTGGCACAAGCCGTGAGGATGCTGGCAAAGGTTGTGGAATTTGGCTTTACACCTACCAATTGCATTCGCTTGAAAGTTTCTAAAGCCTTTTCAACAAATCCATTCTGTACAAATCCTGCAATCATTGCGGTCCATGAAACCATCTGGAGGATTTTCAACATTTTCGACAAGATTACGCATGTGTAGAAGTGGAAACTGATTAAGTCAAGCAACATGTACATTTATCTTATATGCTTCAAGTACAAAAAAAAGTTTCCCTCAAAGCAGCAACTTCACAACTCTTGATAATATTACTAATACTGACGACAATATTACATTTTACAATAGTGAAAACATTATTAAAAAAAATCAGGTTGAAAATAGACCAGAATTGCATGAAATAGAAACTCCTCTTTAAATCAAATAACTGCTCTCTTATATGCTTCAAGTACAAATAAAAGTTTCCCTCAAAGAAGTTACTTCACAACTCTTCACAATATTACTAATACTGTCGACAATATTACATTTTACAATAGTGAAAACATTATTAAAAAAATTCAGGTTGAAAATAGGCCAGAATTGCATGAAACAGAAACTCTTCTCTTTAAATCAAATAAGTGCTCTTTTCTCCTTGCTCCAAATCTGCTTTAATTTCTAGATTTTTGAAGACTCTATATCAATACTAAGTGTAGAGACCATTGATTTTGCTATTAATGCGGTAGAGTTTTGTTGTCCACATGTTCACAAAGTTCCAAATTTCGTTGATACTTTTCGTTCAAACCAATTAAATTTTGCAAACATGCCTAAAATCCAAACACATCAATTTATTTCAATTTTTTTGTTTTTTTGAAATGCTGTAGAGCAGTGTTGTGCTCTTGGTTGGAAGAAGATTATGTATGAGTCTGATTTTTAGATGGTGGTGACTTTGTTAACTTGGTAACAACTTGAGGGGGTTAGTTGGCACTTAGCTTTAGTTATTAAACAGATTCTCCATGTTTGTAGCTCCCTAGAATCTGTTATTTTTACTCACATTCCTAAGGAGTGGAATAGTGTTGCTGATTGTCTGGCCAAATGGGCTTCAGATCATATGCAGGATTGGAATATTGTGGATATGGGGCAATTACTTCCTGATATGCTCCATATGTTGGATCAACTAGTGGCTAGGGCCAAGCTTCTATAGTGCTCTCTTTGCTGGGCACTCTGTTCTTTTGTATCCTTTTTTTATGTTTGAATAAATATTTACCCTTCTTTTAATAAAAAAAAAAATTAAACATTTTTCCAAGTTCACAAGTTCAAATCTCATAGGGGTTAAGATATGTACGTCTTATTTGTAGCACAGTTAGGTGTCTCCCACAAAGAATACGAGGTAGTCCCATATTACTCTAACCAATCTATAGATACATATATAGATTGTTTGTATCGTGGACTATAAAAAATCCTTTCCTTTCCCAAACAAAACCTGTTTGATTTCAATATTTAATATCTTTCCTTACAATAACACCTATAGAATTGTAAGAATCAAATGTCTGATTATCAGTGAACACCAACACCACTATACACAACAACCATTACGTGGATTAAAAAAAAGGTTCTTTTCCCTCTGAGCACTGTAACTAACAGCTCTGGTTATAAAATTGAAGCAATTTGAAATCCCCTCAGAAATGTCTGATTATCAGTGAACACCAGAACCACTATACACAACAGCCATTGCCTGGATTGAAAAAAAGTATTTTGTCCCTCTGAGCACTGTAAGTGACAGCTGCTGATTATAAAATTGAAGCAATTGGAAATCTCCTCACTAAAGGGCGGGCGTGAAGCTGAGATAATGCTCAAGGTTTATTTATCTATACCCACACTCAGTTATTTGAAATTTGGGGACTTAAGACAAAGTATAAAATTTCAGGCTATTATTTTTCTTTAGAAAGCATTGCATCCTCTGCCCATTGCTCAGTTTTGTTTCCCTCCTCATTTTTTGTACTTCTTAGACACAATGGGTGTTGTTTCATTTAACAATTAACATCTTACTTCAAATATCAACCGCCTATATTTCCGAACCAAAAATATCGAGGTCAAATGCTACCCTTAAGTGTGAGGTTACATATGGGATTCAAAGAAGCACTTTTTTCTGACGTTAAAAGCTACATCAATTTAAGTTTCTAAATGCAATTGATATCTGGCCAATTGCATATGTAAGCATTTATTTTATTGAAAAGTAGTTGTATCTATAAATTTTCTATAATTCTGTTTTGTCCAACAGACAGTCGCTTACAGACACAGAAAGTCTTGCAATTATAGATTGTGCCCATCTGCCCAACTAATGACTTAAAGTAATAGTATTAATCATAGTTTAACTATCGCAAAAAACAAAAACTCGTCAAGGTTTGAAAGAAAAACTCGGTGAAAATTTGGTCAAAAATTTGGCAACTTAAAAAATTGTTTAAATTTAATTAGAAATGCATGTTTTTTTTTGCAAAATTCAATGATGGGGTGCATCTAGTGAGTCAATAAATGAGTACACAAAAGAAACAAGCTGAGTCTAGAGTGGTCTAAATATTTTTGATTGATTTAAATGCAAATTGTGCACAAAATGGCATCCTTTTGTGGAATGTTGATGGTTGACAAATTGAAACAAAATGAAACAGTAAATTGTTTTTGTAAAACTAAAGGCAAATATTACATCAAATCATTTTACGTCTTCCTCTTCCCATCTTAGTGAAAACCAGGGGAGAGATAGAAGTAGAGGGCCTAGCTCTAGGAGTTCGATGTGGCTCCTCCACCTCATCAAAATGAGGGTGAGGTTGATGGTAGCACCCCCTGCGGGGGTTTGAGGGTGAGAGGGTGAGGGGTGGAGAGATAAGTCTAGATCTTGAGGGAGAGAGTGAGATAGAGAGTGTTAGAGAGAGAATGTTAGAGAGAGAGTGTTAGAGAGAGAGCAGATAGAAGAAGAGTGATAGAGAGATATAGGTCTAAAATTTGAGGCAGATAAACTAAGTGAGATAGAGAGAGCAGGAGAATGCTGATAGGAGCCTATTGATTACTAAAATTTGACTAAGTCTGAAAATTTAAGTGATCTTCTAAAACCTATAATTTGCATTATAACTCCTAGAATCTGAAACCACTCAAACATCTTGCTAATATATACATGAAATATAACTTAAAGTATAAGAAAGGGAAAAGACATTGAAATATGACTTATACTCAAAAAAATAAATTTGCAATGGCATTATTAATTCTCTAAACCAAAAACTCGCGATCTTTTGAAAACTTGGTGAGTAGTGCATCTATGATATTAACAATAACTGGAAGAAAATATGTGTATCTGGTGAAGATGAATTGAAAAGGCTCGTAACTAGTTACGAGTTTTCCAAACGTATGCCTCTCATCATATAGTTTGTATCATTTATTTAATAAAATATTTATATATTTAATTATAAACATTATTATAAATTGACCAGCTTTATTCACTTTTCTAATAATAAATGTAACAACAACATTTTCATCCCAAATAATTCATCTATATCTTACTATTGACGTAACCATTACACCTCCCTCCTTTTGATGCAAGTAGTAGTTATAATGGTGTTTTCCTAATATTTTTTCATGTTACATTAGATGATTGTAATATGGATATGTTGTTCTCATTTCTTTTTGCAACAATGCAACTTGGTTGATGTGGAGAATTAGATAGTGAATGCCATACGTACATCTGGACAACTTGAAATTAGAAAGATTGAAAAGTTTGAAGTTCAAGTAGATTCTACTTCAACACTATTACATTTTTCTATATTAATGCTCTTCTTGGTTATTGATAATAGGTTTTAGTTTTCTTAAATTAATGAAAGCATTATTAGTTTACATCCATTCTTGGAAGAAGTTTAATTTTAGAGAAAAGTAAGGTTCATGGCATCATTGATTATGATATATATACGAACTCTTGAATTTTTTTGGTCCATGGGTGACAAGGGGATTTTATTATTATTATATATAATAGATTCATCAAATCATCTATATGATTTGTTTAATGAACCAAATATATTTTGGTCATATCAATGTTTTAAGGTTTAAATTGTTATGGTTTATTAAATTGGTGAAATTTTGATAAATATTTCTTAGTGCATCAATAATTTGATATTCCAGCTGTGTGATTGTTATGAATTCAACATTGTGGTAATATTAGCTTCCACTACCTCATTTGAATAATCTAATTATTTTCAAATAAATATCTATCATCTCAAACACCATTATTCAAAATCTAATTTTTGTACTTGAATTGCCTGATAGAATAAGAAAACAAATTTTCATTTTAAACTCTAGGATTTATAACATCATGAATTTTTACCATTGTCTTATTTGTCACAACTCTTTATACTACCTTCTTGCTTTAATTCTTAATTTTTTTAAAAAACAATTTTATATATCCACTTTAAGGCAATATTATTCACTTTCCTACTAAATTGAATAGAAGATAATCAAATCATTTTTCCAACTAAACTACTTAAAAAGCACGATATTGGAGTTATACATGTACCCTTGAACTTCAACATGTTAAAAATGAATTCTTTATTTATCAATGTGAACAAATTTCAAAATTTCTTTTTGATAAAAATAATTCTTTTATCAACATATCCATTGCGCACTCTTAAAGTTCAAATGATAGTATTATTATTTATAATAATATGTAACAATTTTTTGTATTTAAGTGTGGCTTTTTATTTGTTAGTTTGACTATACCTCAACCTTCTATACATTTAATTGTGTGTTTATTGAGGGATCCATCATGAGAAGAAGTGCCAAATTGGCAGGCGTTAACCATTTCTTGTTTCTCTCTCCCAACAAAATTCTCCTTGCATGAACTACTTTGCAATGTATCATTTGTTTAGAATTTAAATTGGACAGATTATTTTTAAATTCCAGTTTGATCGTTTCAGGCATATATAATAAGCGTTCTCTTCGATTTGGACATATAGAGATGATCGCAGCCCTCTTTATGATGCAACTCCAGGAAAGTTCGATGGCACAGAGAAAATAAATAGAATTATATTGAAGATGGAAAGGAAAGACATCTCCCATGATGATTTGACAGATTGCATTGGATTAACCCCATTACACATGGCTGCTTCGCAGGGGAAGGTATTCCCTTATTGAGCGATCAAAACATATAAAACGGCACATCTTGTATTGGGGAGTGCAGCCACTTCTTGAATGTGAATGGGACTGTAAAACGGCTTGATTGTATTTTCCCTAAAATATTCTGAAATTTGCTCTCTTTATCTGCATCTGACATGTCTGGCAATCTGCAATGGACGGAGATCTAGTGAAACGTGGTTCACTTGTCTGAGAAACTGCAATCCATGGCTGTCACTTTACAGAGCCAATAATAGTCTGCCAAATTTTCGTCCATGTTATCTTCCGGACTGGTTTTGATCTTCAATCCTCAAAAGGCAATTAATAGAAGCAAAAGGAGCCCCTGATTGATTTTGGAAAAAAAATGTTTTGATCACTGATTAACGTCAGGCCCTTCGCAGGGATCTAAATTAATAAGATTATATGTATGATCCAATCCAAAACAAGAGAACGCCTATTGTAGAGGATTGAAAGGATCAGTGGCTCCTGTATCCTTTTAGAGTCAAACCAATACGCCTCGTCTGTGCTCTCGTTTAAGCTTTTAAGGAGATGGAGAAAATTAATGGTAGGATGGAATTCTACCTTATTTTATGCATTTGGTTTTTACCTTACTTGAATTATTTGACTGACAAAATGTACAGGGGAGAAACTGAATCTGAAGGTGATAGGGACAGGCCTTCCTCGAACAGGGACAACCTCCTTGAAAGAGGCACTCAACATGTTAGGCTATCGGTGCTACCATTATACTGAAATGTTAAACAACAATCATACAGATCTATGGATCGACATTTTGTCTGGTAAGTTACAGTCAATCTTCATTAGTATATCATAACATAGATTGTAAGACTTAGACAATTTTTGCAGGCAAGTCAGAAGATTGGAAAAGCATATTCAGTGGATACACAGCAACAGTGGACATGCCATCTGTAGCAGCGTATCAGAAATTGATGCACGCATGTCCTGACGCAAAGATAATCCTTACAGTGCGTGACAGGCAAGAATGGTATCAGATTGTAAAGAATACTATTTATCCTCTATACATTAATGCATCTGCATCAGAAGTAGCCCTCGGTAGGTTGTGTCTGTGGGAAGGTGGTCTATTGGAGAGGTTCGAAGACAGAGAATATGTCATGAGTGTGTATGAGGTTCGTGTAGGAGCTGTGAAAAGTTATGTGCCTGCTAATAAATTGCTTGTATTCAATGTAAAAGAGGGATGGTCTCCTCTCTGTGATTTCTTGGGTGTTCCAACACCTCCTACAGATACACCGTTTCCTCACAGGAGTAGTATAGCAGAATTCTTTCAAGGTGTTATTAAGAACTAGTAAAAATGTGTTAAATTTCCAAATTTAAACAAATATGTGAGGGAGTTTTAAGCACATTTTAGGAGGGCGTATACGTAGCGTATATTTGGGTAGGTCATTGTTAGTCCCTGCCGAAGGGAGGTGATTCTGCTTTCTGTCCGCAGGCAAGGGAAATAACGTACTTGTCTGGGATTTATTAGTTTTGATTTATTAAGTATGAAACAAGAGCTGCGATGCATCTGGTGTTCCTACCTTTTGCCAAAAATAGCAGTTTTGTTCTATGTTTAAACATGCCAGATATTTGGCATATGTGCCTGCCAAGTACAATAAAAATGCCAAGCAGTAACAGGAGTTGAAGATTGATTCAAGACTGCATGCTGTATAAGGTTTATTTTTCACTTCTTCTCTCATTTATTAGTGTACATGAAATATATATTGCATTTCCGTACTGTAAAACAAAATATCAGAAGCTCTCTACTAAGTAAAGGATGATTCACAAAACAGAGATGAACATTGTAAACTGAAAAATTGAGCTCCCCTGTCATGATGAACCTAAGTCATGTAGCTTAGGCAGCATAGTGTACAAATGCAGAAGCTGAAGAAAATGAAACATGTGTGGAGTTTCCAAAGAACATAAAGCCCCAATCATGACTTACTACAAGTCAAATTCAAATATATTATTATCACTGAGTTTTGCTTTTCTGGTTCTTGATAACAATAACAGGGCAATGTACATGCCGAACACAATGTTCATTCACACTGCGAAAAAATAAACTACAAATTATAAGATTCAAATCATTAAGCAAATTTACAGAACTCATGGATTTTCAGTTTACTAGAAACCGAATATACAAATGACATAGCAAATGACAATATAACTGCTATGCAGAGTGAACTGAGAATCCAGAAAACTATCTAACAATAATACCTCTTAATACGTCTTTTTCCATGACTTCCCAACACTAGAACGTCAGCATTGTGGTCCTTCATGGCATTGCAGAGGATATCTTTGGAATCTCTATTCATTGCCTTTGTCTCTGGAACCACTTGCAATAGAAGCAGAAAGGATTCTAATAAGAAAGAGAGTGCAATTTGTGGGTTGATGCAAGTCAGCATTCAGGCCTTGTTCATTTGTGCTTTAAAAAGTACAAGAAAGAAAAAAAAAGGCTTGAAGACTCCAAATTGATATATTATTGCAGGACTTTACTTTAATCTTTGTTAGTACACTTTTTAAAGTGAGAAAGGGAGAGAAAAATCCTAAGATTACACTTCATGAATTAGTACAATATACCAATTCATGAAGTATTAGTGAGACGTTGGATGTAGTTCAGTATACCATGGAAGAAAGATGAAAGGTAGGGAAGGTTCAAGGAAGGCAGAGGATGAGGCACAAAATTACAGTTCATGGATTTGGGCGAGACTGCTAATTCTTGGAATAAGTCAAAAAAGCAGAAAAGGGAATCAGACTACAATTTATGAAATAGAGCAAGATTTTTTTATGACCTTGAAATTGGTACTTGGGAATTGGCATCACGATCGTGGGGAAATTTATGCTTGCACCAAGATCCTACTAACGTCTCACCAAAAAATACTATTGATGAGCCTGACAAATGTGCTTTGGCTTTCACAGGAAGTTGAGAGACTTAGGGAGATGATAGACGAGGGTAGGTACCCTGATGGATCTGAATGGAATCCATTCTAAAGAGATCCTTGCTGTCTGTTTAATAGAGAAGTCGCATTGAAGGGTAGAGTCAGTTGAAATTACTACCGACTGTAATCTTCTCTTTGATAAAATTACGGGATAAAAATAAAGAATGGAACTCTTACGTACACTCATTGCATTTTGAAGAAGAGATTTCTTGATTTCACTAAAACTCGTGCGCTTAATTGTAAGAGAAAACATTTACCATAGCATTTGAAAAGCCAGATTTCGTCCAATTCACTACTACTCGTGCATCTGGTGAGGTAGATTTGGATTTGAATTCTGTAACCTGTTCTTCTGTTCTCAAGAGTCGTCAAAGTAGAACACTGCAAAGAAGAATGTATGAACAAAATCACCAATGGGAACACTGCAATGGCACATTCCTTCATATGATGCACCTCACAAGGAGACTTATTTGTTTTTCAAATTGAGCTATTCGTATTTTTTTTCCCACTCATTGCAATTTAGTCTTAAGACTCCAAAAGATAATCTTTGAATACATGACGATACGTGACAACAGTTAAGCAAGTCCAACAAATCTGGGAGTAAGCGAACAGCAAGACTTGTACATGCAAATCCCCAAATGAAGAGGCAAAAAATCATTCTACACTTAGGAAATGTGGCAACTGGCATACCTGCACCCTAATTTTCTGCCATCTGATCTTGTGCGAGTGATTCACTTTCTTCTCTTGATGATTTATTTTGGTAGGAAGAAGGATCGAAGTTTGTAACTTCCTCCCTCCCATTACAGTTGATTGCAGCCCTGAAAAACCCTCACTTCAGTTACTTTTACCACCATTTCCTTAACCAATTCCTTAAATGCAGTACTTAAAGTCAAATTACATAACCAGAAAATTCAAGTTTGTTTCACCTTGCGAAGCCAGAAAATTCAAGTTTGTTTCACCTTGCAGCGTCGACTTCGCTATCAAATAAGCCCAAGTAGATATACCTACAACATACGGAATATTAAGCCATTCGTTTTAATCAAATGACCATAAACACCAACATAAAATGTAAGTAAAAGACCCATTTCTATTAAAGATTTGATACTCTCATCTATAGAACAATGTTTGAAAATAATCGCATAAAACAGCTTGCATACAGATCGTAAAGATTCCTTACTTTTTACCCATGAATCGTCCCATCCACACGGTAACACCCCCGAACTTATAAATTCCTCATCATTCGCCACGTCTAGACAAGTATGAGAAATATGGCAGCATAGTCAAGGCACGTGGACTGGTGAATGAATGCCACCTTGTGAAAATTTTGGAGATGGCTCAATCAAAATATTAGGTTAAATTAAATTTGAAAATTTTGAGTCCAGGGGAAGAGTATCATAGTTGAGCATGTACCAATTGTTGTAAGGGTTGTTGATACCTTTTGTTCCAAAAATTGAACAAATAAAATTTATTGTTTGAACCATAAAATATCAATTTTTGTAAGGAAAAGTACCAATCGTCGTTAGGAAATGTACCAATAGTTGTTAGGAAATGTACTAATATTGTAAAAAGTAACCAATCAAGTGATGCCATATCAACTGCACAACTATTGGGGCCTCTTTTGCAAGCCTATTGGTCTCACTTTTTTTTTGGATTGTTTTGGACACCTTGGCAAAAAGCATGTTGATGTGGCACCATACTTGATGATGCGGTGCTGAAAGCTTAGTTATAAGCAAAGGACTTGCCAAATAAGCCACTGTAAAAAAATGGGAGTGATTTGAAATTTCCACGTAGGATTTTGAGAAGTGCGAAGTTAGGGTGCTCAACTACTGGTGCTCTTCCCCTATATATTATCTTCTACACCAATTCCAAGACAAAAAGTATTTGGAAAAAACTATTGTGAAAATATAAGCAAAACATTAGTCTTCTTCTACATAAACAAGGGCTAATAATAAATAGATCACTTTCATTCAATTCTATATTGTTAATGTTTGTTATTTGTTAAATTAAATAATATACTAAGATATGTAAGATGCACATTCATTTATTAGATTAAATTTAATATATTAAAATATATAATCTAAATTTTTTTCTATTGGTTAGACTTAAATTGGCATTATGTGAATATTTATACATTTGAAGTTCAAATTATTTAAACCACAATATATTTAAAAGAATACATAAAGAAGGAAAGTTGCAATTGATTACCTTATCTTGAATTGGTGCACCCTCATTGAAGGAGGCTCTTAGCATGTTAGGTTTCCCTATTACCATACTTCCGTGTTGGCTCTATATTACATGTTGGTAGGAAAGTCGAATGATTGGAAAATTTTATTGAGTGGACACATAACGATAGTTGCAATGCCATCTAAAGTAGTGTATCAAAAATTGATGGAAGCCACCTAAAATATTACATGTCCACCAATTGTTACATAATTTATAGTTAAATTGTACATAACATCATGCTTCTGTCTTTATCATTTTTGATTAAGGAAAATTAGGTTTTAAGGGACTCGAAACCCAATTACATAACGAGGAGATAAGCAAAAGAGAAACTAGACAGAATAGAACAAAGATAGAAAGGCTGCAAAAGAACAGCAGAAAAAATAGGAGCCAAGGAGAAGAACAGCAAAAGGCCAGCAAGAAACTGGCAACCTAAAACCAGATTAAATATCAAATGAAAATCTTTATAGACTCTTCTGCATCCTTAACCAACATCATCATCGCATTAGTTGCCTCTTTCAGATCTTTGTTTTCCTGCATCTGATGGGTTTTCCTGCCTCTTTTGCATTAGCTGTCTTTTGTCTTTTATCGTTACTAGGGGATGGTTTACCTTGCAAAAAAGAACAAAAAATAATGTTAAACAAATGAAAATAAATTGTGTTTAATAAGAGATAATTTATTTTTTGAGTATTTGAGATAATTTATTGATGGATGACTGATGTTAATTGATTCACATATGTGGAATCCAATTTTAGAGATTATGAATATAAATTATTTTGTTGTTTTAGGATATTATAGTTTTGAGCAATAATTTTAGATAGTTATTTGAGTCACTTAATGTTTTCTTAAATCTTGATCTACATCTACTTGTACATTTAATGGAGTTTTCTACACTATTTTTACTTCATTAAGAAAATTATAATGAATGATTGGAGCACCTACATTTCTATGTTATTCTTAATTCGATCATTATTAGTGCACCTAGATATCCGTTGATTAGATTATTATGTTAACTTTCTAGGGTTTTATATTTTTTATAGATAAAAGTAAAAATAACTTAAATTTAATTTATTTATTAGGTGTGTATTTCATTAAATCAAATAAAAGACATGTTAGAAGGGAATGTTGAGTCTAAATCTGTAGGACACTAAATAACCTAGGATAGAAAATAACATAATCCTCACCATTAGGATTATTTCCGTTGATGTCAGCCATTTACCTTTCCATGCTTTCATCCTACCCTTGCAACTATTTATCAAATTTTCCCAATATCTCTTCTTGTTGATTTTTAAAAAACAATGACATTCCTAAATACCTTCTATGGAAATAAGCCACTCTTAGTTCTAGTATACTTGGAATATTAGTTTGCAGACTCGATTGAGTGTTTATAAAGAAAACTTGTGATTTTTTTCCCATGAATTGATTGGCCAGATGCTTTGCAATATTTATCAAGTAAGGAATAGATGACTCTTGCTTCTATCTTACAAGTGGAAATGAGTAGCATAGTGTCATCAACAAACTATTGATGTGTAAGGGTCAGTGCAAGAAGATGAGTCCACTTTTTGGCCAAAAAGTGGAAGTGTTTTCCTTGGTTTTCAGGTTTTTTCTCATTTGAGCTTAAATTTTGAAACACTTGGCTATTGAATCTTGGAAAAAGTCAGTAATATAAAAGATATCCCTATGAGTCTACTTTCCAAATATGTGATTTATTTTAATACCCACTATTGGTAAACAGATTTGTCTTTCCTTATTTGTTTAATCTTCAAGCACTGCGGGTCATAGAAAGGCAGACAAACATTCTACCAAACCATTGGAAAATCATTATATTAATTAACCTCTGAATTAAGGTACAACTCTCTCCAGTAAATATTTGTTCGGCTCCAAGTTACATAAAATCAATAGAATGCTTTTCACTAGAAAGCACTTAAAGGCAATTGCATACACCAATCAATACAAAATGAATGCAAGCACTGATCCATATATAACTTTTTATATAAAGCCGACAGACTTCATACGAACACTAAAACAAAATGAAAAAGATTATAAAGATGAAATTAGCCAATAGTTTTCTGCACACATAGAAAGTATAACAGCCCCTTCTTCGAAATAGATTTACACAGAAATCAAATTTCAAATATCAAACACACAGATTTGAAACCGAAAATAGCTATTAACAAGATTTTGCATTAATCGATGGTCATCCACTTTCTACATACACAAAACATTTTTAGCTAATCTTAAAGATAGTCTTTTCAAAAACTTAGTGAACTTGCTCAAAGTCATTACAAAACATATTTATAGGTTACCAGACCCAATAGTTCCTTTTAACCAAAGTAAAATTAACTCATAAGAGTTAATAGAAAGCGACCCTAACTGTATAATTGAAAATAAGGAAAATAACTAGACTTGCTGGCAAACAACTACCAGCAGTGCTAGTCATGTCATCTTCTTAGTGCCGGTGTGATCGCTCGGGTTGGTGTCTTGAATAGACACCATCACCGCCTTCACTGCACTCCACTCTTGATGCACTTTTGAAAACTCCTGGATTACAGTAACGCATGGCAAACTGATATGAATTACCCTCCGCTTCCAGAGCTCCTTCTTTCTCTTCACCATCTGCACTTTATCTCTGTGGGAATCCAGGTGATTGAGACAAATAGTGAGCATCGATTCCACTTTAGAGATCCTCATAAAGTCTTCCACGGACAAGGATTTCTCCATCTTGATTTGTCTGATGTGGCTGCTAAACTGGTTAATCATCTCTGTAGTGTCTTCCAGGTTTTCGCTATCTTCTTTAAGTAATTGGACATCCACATAGTGTAAGTCCTTCTACATGGTCTCCCTTAAGGCCATTAATTCGCCTCGCAGACTAGCTGACTCACTATAACCCTGTTCAATAATTTGGTTGCGCCACTCAATACTCTCCTTACAAATAAACATTACATCTTCATTTAATCTTGACACTTGATTCTCAGCAAGAAATTTCATTAGACCATAACATTGAATATCACGCATCTATTTTGAAATCATAGCCCACTTAGATTTCTCCTTCTGCCACAAGACCAAGTCGGAGTCCAATTCTTTGGTGACCTCATTGGCATATTTGAAAATCTGGACCAAATCTGTTATATAATTAGTTTCTTGATGCATGAGCGAGGTGAGCCATTCTAAGAAAACCTCAGCAATCATCCTATTTCGTTGAACTTCATCCAATAATTTTTGATTGCTAGGTGATTTGGGACTAAATGGTCCTAAATGTTGGGACAATGGTAATGGGTTGTTCTGCAAAGCATGAATATATTGGGGCATTTGTGTTAAACTTTGTTTCAACTCAGCCTTGTGTCTCTCATCCTTCCAAGTACGGGAGATAATTCATTTAGTCAAAGTCTCTAGATGCTTCACATCTATGGCTCTAGTTCCGACCCCCAAATCAATTCGTTCAACAACGTAATCTGCTTCTAAAGCCATAGCAACATCTTTGTTGGACTCGGGTCTAGCAATGTTTGTAGTCCAATGCTTCGTGCTCTAGTCAAAATCAATCATAGCCTCTGTTTTTAACTTTTTGGGCTTTGTAGACCTTCCCAAACATTTACTCACAACGTCCTACATTGATATTGAAATTGGAACCACATTCCTTTTCTTGGTGATTGAATCACTTAACCATTTTGGTGCTAGAATCATTTCTTTTGAAGGCATGGGTGGAAATCCTGCTGAGGATGGTGGTGTGGCATGGTCTATATGAGACTGGATTTACAGTGTCCCTGAGTCCTAGAAAATAGTATCTATGTCAATTGAAACCTTGTTTGCTTCAGAAATAGGGGATGTCATCTTGCACAGTGTTTCCTCTGCATCCAAATCCAGAATAAGATGAGAAGTCGATGGCTAGAAACTCTTCTTAGACCTTGACTTGGTCACTCGACCAGCAATAGAAAGCTCAACCTCGATGTCAAGTTTCTCTTCTTTGATCCTTGCCTGTCCTTTTCCTACATCAGAAATGAGAATGTTAGTCAAAATAGAAGTTTTACTTGCGGTACTCCTCTTTCCATTTTTGCTTCTTGAACTGGTTGCTCGTGTCGGATGAAATTAGCAAGTCCTAAGCCAATTTTCCATCCCGTGAATTACACTAAAGGTGCATGTCTGAATACTATCCCCCATCTTCTTGCTCCAATCCACTTTTGGAAGAGGTTCATCATGGACCCGCTTCATAAACTCTGAATCAAGTATGTCTTCATCATCGGTGGTGACACCCGAGGTATCCATTGAAAATTTCATGTCATGAATTTGTTTCAAAGTTAATCTGGACCAACTCCTTCTCTATACCTCAAATTCATCCTGGCAACCCTCCCAATAATCCTCCAACTGAGGAACATGCTGATCAGGTACCATCTTCTTCACATACTGAGCAATGCAAAACCCTTACTATCAAAGTTATCCCTTTTCACAAAAGTCTTCAAATGAAACCTTTTAAATTCTAGTTCAAGATTCAGTGCATCAGAGACTAACCTACAACTATAATGGCCTAAATCAATGGGAAAAATCCCACTTGTGTCGGAGTCCTCACCATAATATTTTGCGACATAAGCAAGTTTTCTAGAAACTTTGATCAAAATGTAGGAGTCTGAAACATACCTGCATAGTCTAAAGGGTTCACCTTTAAATCCTCCAATTCTTAGGTAAGTGAAGTGGCTGAATTGTATAAAGAAACTGCCATATATGTTAACAAGCTCAATTACTTCTGTAGACATTCTTCTATGCAAGTTACCCTGTAATTCAAAGGTCAGCCTTCCAACGAAAACATCATTCCGACGAAGATAATCATCAACGTGCCCTTTCAAAGTTAGATTAGGATGATACTCATAAATTCTCATGCCTTGAACCCATTTTACATGAGACAACCCAAACCATTCTCTCACATAGGCAAGCATATATAACAAATAGGATGACATATAAAAATTAGGCATTCCCAGATAATTACTCAAACCTTCATGTAACCATTCTACAATGACAATTCCCCATTCGATGAACCGACTTCTATCCAGAGTGACCTAGATGAAGAAATACATCCATTCCTCCAAGTAAAAAGAGTGGGAATTACCCTTTACCCTGCTCAACACTATTACCAAGTCTCAGATTGTAGGAATTAAATGTTCATGGGTTAGAGGTCTTGGCAGCCTCGAGTCCCCTTTTTGGAATCTTAAGAGCCAATTCCCTGCAATAGCAGTTCTATAATACTTCTTTTTCTCAGAGAAAATTCTGTAGGATTTACCAATGGTCCAATCTTCATAAGGTTCTCGGTGTGGAATACCCATGGCTGCCATTACTGTCTATCTGTCAATGGACAACAAGACTTCACCATCATTTTTCCTTATGCATCTATTACCCTTGTCATAATGATTCATACATTCTAAGACTAGCTCAGGGCAAGGAGCAACTATGGGAAAGGTGACTGCTTCTAATAATCCGCTCTGTGCTACATCTTTCATCATGGGTTCTGTGGCTGAATTCCTTACTCTTTCTAGAAAAACATCTAAATCCAGTTGAACTAACGTTGTATCACCTAACTCTGGTAAAGAGCTTACAAGGGGAGACGAGCTCATCAATTTGGGCAAAATAGGCCTCATGTTTAGTTCGTGGTTTTCCCCAATTAATCCCAGACAAAGAAGGAAAGTGGAAATAGAAACAAGCAGCTAACAGAATACCCAGATCTTTAAAACAAACTGCAGTAATTTAGAAAGTTGTTGACCATACCTTCCTCTGTCCTTTGTAAACCTCTATCGCGGCCTATTTCTCCTGCTTCGAAAACTCCTTCTCAAAATCTTCTCAAGAAAATAATAATCCCAACAAGACAACTACTCAATTTTAAAGCCGAGAAAATCTTACCCATCATTACTAAAAGCTACCTTCATTACTCCTCGTTCATTTGACCTTACTTTGAAATGATTGCGTTGAAGCATGCCTTAAGTATTAAGTCACTTCGCTTTTGATAGAGTGGATACTCACACATACCTGTCATAAATAGCAGATTTCAAATCATTGAAGAAAGAATATTCCTCCCCTTGGCGGCCGTTTATCATATTCTAAAAGTCCATGCCATCACCACGTGGCAAGTCACATGTCTTCCAAGAAACCTATACATAAAACTCTGACCCTTGCAGAACCATCGCAACACAATACTAACATGACAAATCTTGAACTTTGAACCTTGAACCAAAAAGATTCAAGTTCAAGGTTTAGAGAATGCAAAATGCTGACAAGGAATAGTAAAACTGAAAATTGCGCGGGAGGAAATACATTCAAAACAACGCTCATTGAACTTTGAACCTTGAACCAAAAAGGTTCAAGTTCAAGGTTCAAGTTCAATGCAGTGAAACTTAACAATGGCCGAATTACATGAGCAAAATTGTAAACAAATTTCTTGACCATGAATTAGATAAGCATTACTTCAAACTTGGACGCATATGGAATGGAAATTTTATATGGGCCCAACACCCACATAATAAAAAACAACTTTTTGAATGAATTTCTAAAAGCTATGTTTTAAAAATGGTTGTTTCAGGACCATACCATGCATGTGTATGACCCATACTTTTTGACACAATTAAAATTATTTTCTCAAACCGTTTTGGAAAATGATTTGTAACACACTGAAGATTGATGAGCATATTTTTTTGTATTTTTTTCTAAATATATTTTTTTAATTAATTTTTTAATAACTGTAATTATCTTTTTAAAAATTTGACGTGTAGGACCAACATAATTTGACATGAACTTAATATTTTATGATTCTTTTTTTAAAATAGAAAAGAATTTTGTGTAGATTGATGACATAATTATTTTTTTTCAAAATTCATTAAAATAAAAAAGTTATTAAATTAAAAAAAATTAGTTAATATTTGAAGTTTATGAACCTGATTTAGTATAAATTAAATGAAAAATAGTTAAAATAATCAATTTTTTTTAACATATTTAGAACCTAATCTCGAGACAAGTGGTGGGTTGTGGAATCAACTTCCACAAAACGGGGTCCCGTTTTGAAAACAGGGGCCCATTCCTAAAATTACCATTATTGTCCAAAACTGACAAAACGCGCCTGAAAAAAAAGGGTAAAATCGAATTTAAAAACGGGGTTCTGCTTTTTAAAAACGGGACCCTGTTTCATTTTCAAGCGGGCCCCCGTTTGAGATTAAAACGAGGGCCCGTTTAGTTTCGCCTTGGCCCCCGTTTCTTTTTGCCTCGAGGGCCCAAAGCCAAAATGGGCCCCCGTTTCTAAGAGCATGTTTTCCAATGCATGGACTTTCGCCAATTTGTGACCCACTACCTTGCACTTACCCGTAATAAGGATTAGTCCTGGGGTGACCTCCATGCCTTTCCATTTTCCAACTTCTCTGAGATGACCAATACTTTTTCCAAGTTTCTTTTTCATTATGATAAAGAGGAAAGGTGATAGGGG
>NC_081411.1:197415948-197513448 GCF_030272615.1 Cryptomeria japonica
ACAATGGTAAAGTCAACTTGCTAGTAGCATATTCCAGATCCTTGTTTTGATTTTGTGGCCTCCTGTCTTGCCTGGCTCTAGCATGTTCCCTTTTCTGAGTCAAGAACCTGTCAAAGTTCAAATGTTCCCTTACATCTGGTGGTAATAGGCTCCACTCGTCATGCACTATCATGACGTTGTCTACAAACACTGCATCATCATCCTCCCCTACACCTCCTTCTTCAAGCTCATCTCTCAAGAAAGTTGGCCTAATAGGCCACTCAACTGTGTGTGTAGGAGTTCTATGAGCCCTGCGAGTACCCACCACACTCTTGTTATCGTCTTGTTCTTGATTCTGCCTCCTAGGATTAGCCAACTGCTGTATGGCTGTTGTGAGCTGCTGCAATGTATCTGCTATAAGCTGCTGCCCATCTTGTAATCCTCTCATGGTTGCCCTCGCTTTTGCAGCCTCATCACGTGGTGAACTATTGTCTCTTCTGTCACCCATTCTGGCAACCTATTCAAGAGGTCCTGAGGATGACCCTTGATGAACACCAATCTAGCTAGAGGTTGTTTCCCCTTCAAGGTATCTGTGGTGGATGCCAATTTTTTCTGTATCCCCTTTGATAGTACCTTCTTTCTCTGTCACTCGGTTGCATTAACAAACCGATTCAATCCCACAAGATGGTAGGAGACCTCTCTGATACCACTGTGAAGACCCCTTTGTCCTCTGAGCTAATATTCTGTTGTTTGGTTTGCAATTGGGGTTTGATTTGGTTTTGTAATTTCTGATTTTATTTGCTTTTTGAGAATTTTCAGATATGATGAATGTAGAATATAGACAAATGCTCATACACAACTAACTTCAATTCAATTGCATATATAATTACATTAAGTTTATAGAAATAGCATATTTCTAACACTCGAAACCCTTGAACTATTTATAATGAAAAAAAGCAATTACAAATGGAATGATTGGAACCTGAAATTCTGATTCGAACTGCTGCATAGATTTTTCCTTCACTCCAAAAGGCTGCAATTGATTTCCTATAGCAGGCCGCTGCCCCCAAGATTATTTTCAGAATTTTTGAATGCCTCTAATGCAAAATTGCCCAAGCCCTGGATGGTACAACTGGGTGAGGAGTGTAGCTGGGCTGAGAAGAAAAATTATACGGCCTGTAGCAGCTGTAAATGTTGACAATCCTTATATAGTGAATCTGCTATTGATTCAATTCTTTCTCCTCCTTCAATTGATGAAAACTTGAAGAAATACTTTGCAGTTTAAGCACAATTTGGACTCCTGATGTGAAGTCCTCGTGTAGACCAAATTCAGAAGATATTTCACTTCCTCAAATGGTCACACACTGAAGATTATCCATTCTCCAATGGGCGATTGCACATTGAAAACCCTACTTTCACTTGCAGAGAGAAATTCATGAAGACAAAATGCAATAATGATGCCTTGGTTCGATTTCCAAAGATTTTTATATATCCGCCATGAAGGGGGTCGAATTTCTCCTAAAAAACACAATTTCAACTCATTAAACATTTTTAATGTTGGCATAATAATTTAATTTCAACCCCTTGGCCTAGGCACCTCACTTAAATAATCAATTGGCCCCTTTTTAATGATGCAAAGACCCTTTCTTTATGAAATATTAATAACTTTATAATATAATATTAAATTCTTTTTTATAATTAATTATTAATAAAGTGTTCACTTTATTAATAATTAAATAATCATAACTCTCCAAATAATCATTATTTCTTAATTTTGTCTGCACTCGGAAGTTAACCATTTTATCCTTTGAATGTGCAACTGCCTTAACTAAAAATAGAAAGCCCCCCTCTATGTAACTCTGACTTACTATAAATAGTAAGTACTGCATACGGAGTCCTGGAGACCTCAAACGAAAGCCAAAACTGCTAACCACTGAACAATGGAGATGATACAAGCCTCAAAAGACCCTCTAACCATCCTCATTAGCTTATGAGGGTCAGAATAATAGGCTAATCATCCAAAAATCCATGTCTGCTAAAATGGGGACATTACACTTGGCCTTAGATCAGTGATGAATGTGAATTACCATTTAAAGATGTTGTACTGTGATTCCTTAGTATAGGAGCTGGTTGGTCTGGTATGGATTTTTGTTAAGCAAGAATCTTCCTCTATAAGGGTGACAACAATTTGATGGGGCATTCAAAGGGCATGATATAGATAAGATTCTAATTGAACAATACATACGTGGTATTGACAACCTTGATAAAAGTTGTAAAGATGGTACATATTCCAAATTTTGGAGTTGAGTACTGATCTAAGACCAAGGTTTAAAATTTGATTAATTTGTTTTTTCCATTTATAGGGCGGAGGTTGTTTTAGTTTGGCATGGTGAGGGATGCAGTTAATATTGTAGATTTATTCTGTTAGTAGAGGGAGGTACTAGTAGTAGACCTGAATAATTTTGTATTATAGAGGCCACCTAGCTTGTACCTAAACTATTTTGATCTTTTCTTAGGACCAAAGTTCTAAATGTACAGTATGTATTAAATCAGCTAATGTTGAGCTCTTGAGCTGATATTTAAAAATGCAATTTTTGCTTGCACCTGAATTTCTCACGAATAATATATATAACAAAGTTGTAGCTTTTGAATCTTAAATATGTACTCTTAACATTCAGTCAAATTATTCCCAGTCTTCTTTATCTGTAGGTATCTGCACCCATATTCAAATTTGTGTGCAATAACATGCATGCATACTCTGTGCCCACATGTATGGATATATACATCCACGCCCAATCATGTATAGATTGATTGCAAATTACACATGGACACAATATTTACATGGGTATATGCTTACGTGAGATGAATAGCTTTCTCATGTGCATTTCTAATGTGGTCTTTATGTCAACTTCCAAAAATTATACTCTATTTTTTTGAAAACGCTTAAATTGAAGCTTTCTTGGGTTCATAAGCTAATATTTCTAATGGAAATTTTTTATATCCAGGCTAGTTTCAGTTTTTTTAATTTTGCATGCTTTTGAGATATTTTGTTCTTCCTAAGATAATTCTAGTTGTACTTATGAGAGGTTAAAATCTTGTGGCCTCGAGCTAAATTATCTAACAAGATTATTTTTCTGCGTGTTCTCCATTTTTTTTTTCCTTATTTTTGCATACTTCTGAGCTATATGGAATTAGCTAACGTTGATAAATCTTCTTCCTTTCTATAGTGGTTGCCCATGTTGAAGCAAGCAAAAACTGTAAAAAGAGGATTGCAACAGCATATGCAAAAAGTAAAAGCATTGATGGGAAGTTAAATCATGTCGAATCACTGTATATGAAACAAAGTTCAGTTAGGGAAAACGATGACGCAAATAAAAGGTCTTCAAAGAAGCAGAGACAAAAGAAGCTGACAGATTATTGATAATTGTATAAGTGCATGGTTTAGTATATTGTAATGCTTATGGTGCATTGTATAATACATGTACTAGGTTGCTTATTTTCAATTTTTTATGATTACCTTAAGCACGTTGTCATTACGTATAAGTTATAGCTTTATTTAAGCTTCGTCCTTGAATTCTAATGATAGTTCACATTCAAAATTCTTTTTCTTTAAATAAAGAATGCAGATGTCGTCAAATATGGAAAAATGTGATTGTTTATCTTCGCTAATCTGTTCAAATTTGTTAATCTAAAATTCGCTCCATTTTTGTTGGACTTAGTAGTATTAATTTGACTTGTCCCGAAAACATATTTGTCCTCTTTATTTCGATTTTTTTTAAAAGGGGGGTAAAAATTTATTCAACACAGAGAAGTACAGGGAAGCAAGAACAGAACATTACACAACTCTATCGTCATCAACTAACTGCTCCAACATATGAGACAATTTCAGTGATAATTCCCCTCTATCCACAAGATTCCAACCTTCACTTTGATTAGAAGCCCATTTGGCCAGGCAGTCTGCTACTCTATTCCACTCCCTAAGAATGTGAGTAAAAGCAACAGGTTCCAAAGAACTACACAACTTTAAAATCTGTCTAATAACCAGGGCCAAGTGCCAATTAACATCATTGAACTGTTGTTCATTCAACAGAGTCACCACCACTTGTGAATCAGATTCACAAATAATCCTTTTCCAGTCAAGAACACAACTTCTGTCCATGGCATACAAAATGACAAGAGCCTCCATATGATTATTTGTATAAAGACCTTTATAAATTGAAAAGATAAATTGAACAACACTAGAGCTATCACACCCTACACCATCCCCTCGAAGAACCATCAATATTTATCTTTAAAACCCCCCGAGGAGGAGGGTGCCATCAACCCATCCAATTAATCTTCCGCAAAGGTTGCCTGCACCTATTCCTCTGAGCCTATCTATAGCCCACTCCAACAGAAGGATCATCTCTCTGAACAGAGTAATTGAACCGATTGTAAATAGCAGCATCTCCAGGGTCCACATCTCCAACAATATCACACTTTACCGAAACAGTCTCACGAAGAATATGAATAATTTTCCACCTCAAATGTTGAACAACCATTCTAGTTTTATAGTTAGACTGTTGGCTGTTTATAGTACAATGTTACATTATTTGTCTCTGACTATAGCAATCAGTTGTGGCTATTTTCTTGTATTGAAACTTTGCAAACAAAAAATAAATAACTTAAAATTTTGTCTAATTTTTATCATCAGCTGAGAGTAATTTGATTTTCCTGGGTCTGGCTGGAAAACGAATTAAAAATTAAAAAATAGATATCTGCCTTCAATCTTGGTAATTGCTAGGAAAAATAAATGCCACTTGACTATCATAGGTGTCAACCGGTGATACAGGTGTATTGCAAGCGAAGGCCAAGTGGCCATGCCTTCAATCTTGGTAATTGCTAGGAAAAATAAATGCCACTTGACTATCATAGGTGTCAACCGGTGATACAGTTGTATTGCAAGTGAAGGCCAAGTGGCCATCTGTCTCAACCTGATGGAAAACTATAAAAAAATACAAGAGTTGCACTTCAAATAAGGCTGTTATGAGTATGAAATGCTGGGGAAGTAGATTGATGATGTCAATTCTTCGGCAAGTTGTAGAATAAGAAGGTATTTGTCGCTCTGGTTGAGCATGTTATCAGATCCAGATATCTGTTGCTGGTGTTAATATTAGCAGTTGAAGTTCAATTGGGTTTTGCTAGTGCTACTCAAATGCAAATGGGTTTAAATTTGAGTAGCTAAAATCCAAATGGGTTTACCTTTTCAGTCAAAATGCTCGAGTTTGTAATGTTCCCTACTAGGTTTAGGTATGTTTCAACCATAATTAATCTATTTCAATATACTTAAATTAGATATATTAAGAGAAAATTCCACCCTAGCAGTTGAAGTTCAATTGGGTTTTGCTAGTGCTACTCAAATGCAAATGGGTTTAAATTTGAGTAGCTAAAATCCAAATGGGTTTACCTTTTTAGTCAAAATGCCCGGGTTTGTAATGTCCCCTACTAGGTTTAGGTATGTTTCAACCATAATTAATCTATTTCAATATACTTAAATTAGATATATTAAGAGAAAATTCCACCTTAGCATGAATCAAATCAGTGATATTCTGCAGTTCAATCAATTAACTATCAATTAAGAAATTGTTCATCTATCATACATCCATAGTTCTTAATGCAACCCCTAATTGGGAATGCCCTAATTTAACCCTAAATTGTAATGTCCCCTTTTGAAATTTATGTAATTTAATCTTGAGATAACAATTCTAACTTAAAGTGAGAGTTATAAATCTTGCCGTAATAATCTAACAGGCTTTCAATTTTAACAGTGAAAATTCATATAGTTTTCCATTTTACTTATAAAAATTAAAATGGTTTGCACTTTTAGTTGTTAAAATCCGAATGGTTATTAACTATAGCAAGCAAGATTCAAATAGTTTTTAATTTTAACAGTGAAAATTCAAATAGGTTTTGCTTGATTCGCAACATTATTTTGGGTTCCTGCGTTTTAATACAAATAGGTTTTGTAATTGGGAATCCCTTTTCTCTGAAGCATATATTTGTAATTACCATTATTTGCTCTTTTAGAGTCAAAATTTCCAGTCATGGTTATGCTTTCTTTGAGCAGTGGAATGTTATTTTTTCCCATTAAAAAATAGGATACAAATCAGGGCATTCGGTCAGTTAATTAAATCCATACTAGTGGCTTTTTTTGGCTTGAAATTTCAGGCTTAAGCAAAAAAACTAGGGAATTCATATAAGCCAGTCAAGAATATTTCATTGCTCATAGAAATGAACAACTTAGGTTGGCGTTCATGGAGGCTTCTTAAAAACAGAGCTGAAGTTGCTAATATTTTTAAGGAATATTTTTTAAGTTGATCGTCTTATGAATTTTGTATTGCAATTCAGCTTAAAAGTTTAAACTCCTTAATGTAAGTTTAAGGAATTGGTGATACCATGAAATTTGTAGTGCACTTCATGTAAGTTTAAGGAATTGGTGATCACATGAAATTTGTAGTGCACTTCAGTTTATGAACACTCAAAAAGTAATTAAATAAATTTTATTTTTATTTTCATTCTAATTTTTTGGGGGGAGATAACTATGATTGCAAACAATATTCCTAAATTTGTGGGCAAATTGTCCCATCCCATTTTCACTTCCTCAAATATGTAGGCCTAAAATGTAGGAGTTTCTATTTTCTAAGAAAAGATTCCAAATAATCCTGTAGCCCAAAAAAATTTCTTCATTAGACTTCCTCTTCCTTAAAAATAGTAAGCCTAAACCCCCATATGACCCTTGTTTTATTGTCTAAAACAATAAATAAAATAACTACACTGAAAGCGTGTCTTTTATGAAGTTTACCAACTCATTTTGAATATCAATGGTTCAAATGATTTAAAATGCAGTGCAGGACGTTAAATTTTCCGTTTCTCATTTTTATTTTTCATTTACTATTTTATTTGTTTTTGTTCCTGGTTTTTCCATGTCCGCTCTTCAATGTGGAACCGGTTTTCTTTAAAGCACATAATTCATATGGTAGTGGTTGTCATTTGTTATTCCATGGTACCATGTGGATGCAGCTATTTTGGCTCCAAAATGTTATATTCGTATGTCGTGTTATAACATTATCGACAATCAATCGCGCGAATGTTATATAACACGACATACAAATATAACATTTTGGAACCAGAATAACTATAGCCATACCATGTAGCCCCTCCATCTAATGGTGGACATTCTCTCCCAGTCAAAACTTCTCATTGACGACTCCTCTTTCTATGTGTCGGCCATCAATGGTTGAAATTAATTTAAAAATACAAAATCCTTGTGTTCAAATCTGATCGGATAATAGGTTATCTACATTGATCTAGCTAAGTTATCGATTTTATTTTTCTTTTCGGAGAGGATTCAATTCACTTGTACAAAACTCAATACATTAGACAGTTTTCTCATTACAAATGACTGCTTTTAATTAAAATTTATTTAATAATCCTTATATATACTTAAATGATTCAACTTGCGCTAATGTCAATACCGACGCATAATTTTTTTTTTTTTTTTAAATGCTACATGCCATAAGCTAAAGATGATCTAAGCATTTTAAGATATATTAAGTTGAATTATTATTAGTATTAAGTTATAGGTGGTAGAATAAAGTTAGTCTCCCATTAATTATACAAATACTCTTAATAACATGCTTTCACATTAAAATGTGTTATTTCCCAAAAGTTAATAGTCCTATTCACTAGAAAACGGGCTTAGACTATTTCTATGCTTGTTTGAACCTATTTTGATTTAGTTTTGTAATGCCCCGCTAGGAACCTCGAAGGAAAACCCACAACAAGGGTGAAACAATTTTTTTTTAAAAGTATAAACATCATAAGTGCATTTACACAATATGCACGATAACACAAGTGAAAGATTTACACCAGAATTCTTTAAGGGTTACCAATGAAGAATTAACTTCAAGAATAAATTCAACAAAATCGTAAATCCACATATGCATCATTAACTCAATGATCACAAGAAGCCATAAACAAATAAAGATTCATCATAGCAAGATTGAAAGGATACAACATAATTTCCACTTCAATAAGCATTTACTAACATCATCAAGGAAACTGATAAAAACATCCAAACATAAGATGACATTGCTCTTCCAATACATAGCTTCTCAATAAACATTAAAGATAGATCTCATCCAATTACAAGGTTACATAAGATCAATATTACAATGATACAATGACCACATAGGTCTACAATTACCAATAATCTTCAAAACATGGGATGACGCATGAGTCACGAACCATAGGGACACCTGCGATGCCAATCCTCGCATGAAGGTACAAATCCGAACATCCGATGGGAAGTGGCACTACCACCCGACCATGTAATTCCCAAATGGAATCACCCTACCATGCTAGGAGATAGCTGGGGACCCTCAAACAAGCATAAGTATGACATGGTTGACAAAACAATATGACTCCATGACAACACAATAAAACTCCACAAGAATCTAGGTGACTCAACTTCACAAACACAAGTGAACTGACATCCCAAAACACAAGTGAACCAAATGAGAGAGTGTCATCGCATAACTTAAGATGGTTACCCTAGTACAGCCTCCATAGGTCTCGACTCACTGTCCTGGTAATCTCTCCCAACCGTCCGGTTCCAACTAAGTCTCATGCGGATCCTACCAGCCTTTCGTGAAAACAAGGTGGTTGGTTTGCCATTCCAGGCCTTTTTGTAACATTATGAGCCCTGTACTAGCACTCACCTATGCACGTGGAACAATTATCTTTATTAATGTTATGATACTACTCACCTAATCATTTCATTAGATTATCACTTATTATCTGACTTTCGCAAGGGTAACTTGCTCAAAAGCCACTCTCTCAAAGGACACTAAATAGACAAGGTCACTCCCCGAGGACCCTATGGCGAAGCAGACAACCATAACACCACTTTCAGAAACAAGTGGTCAAACAAGGACATACTGACTCTTGGCTAACCATAAGGCAAAGACACTACATGGTTACGACAACGAAGCCAACACACACACACACACACACACACACACACACATATATATCACTTGGTCAAAGGTACCAATTACACCACCATAGGATGATTGAACCATAGACCAAAATATCACAATAAACACTTACAAGGACAACTAAATACATCAAATCCACACTCAGACAATCTTTGAAAATATCAGCATCATAAACATTTGCAACATCATTGATTGAAAATTAAATAAAACACTCATTTCCAGCAATCACATCTAATCAATTTCCAAATCAATATTCTAAATATATACCCATTTGAATCTCTAATTCATGCCTTAATTTTCATTGATAAATTTATTAACCACATAATAAAAATCACATGAAAATCACATTACATCACACAAAACCACTTCAAACATTCCATTTATAAAATTTAAGTTCTTAGCATTAACCGGTTTGGATACTTGTGAGGGCTCAAAACCAAGCGGGGGTCAAACCAACCCGCGGTTGTGCTGCTGCCAGGGCAATAGACACCACTTACCGGTAGTGCTGCTACCAACTGGTAACACTGCCACTACCAACCGGTAACACTTACCACTTCGAACCGGTGACACTTACCTCTTCGAACATTCCATTTTTAGAATTATTTCACGGGCACACACATACAGTGCCAATTTCCAAAATTTCAAGGAAGAGTTTACCAGCAAGGTAAATGGTGAAATTAAACACACTGGAAAGAATGACTAACCAAAACTTGACAATTTAGAAACAAGGAAGCACCCAACCAACCCAATCTAAAGTTCATTTTTTCAAAAGAAGAGGTAAAGCAAGAAATTGATTTCCAAGAACAAAACACACATCAGATAGAGAAATGAACCATTTCTTTCCTATAAGCAACCATATGATTTAGGATTCACAAAATCAACAACCATAGGCATTCTTTCTTCCATTTCAACATTCCAAAAAGAATCTACAGATAGAATACATAAATTTCCATACATAGGAAGCAAACTGAAAATTTCAAAATAAATTCAAACCAGAAGGGAACCTCCAACCTTGAAGCAATTAGTAAGCAAAAGGTATGAAGCAAATACAGTCTTGCAACCAGTACGAATTTCCAGCTCCTCCAAGGAGTTTTTTCAGAATTTTCTCTCCAAAAATCTTCTTCTTCTTCTGCCGTGAATCTCTAGAATGGATGCCCAAAAAATATCTTTTAACCCAAGCTTCTAGGTTAAAGTTTTTCATCCAATCACATTTAATTATTTTAAAACTAAAAGGCAATCAGATTTATTTCTTTCTCAAAAATAATAATTCTTTCAAATGATTAAATTAAAAGTCCAAATGGAAAAATACAAAAGAAAGCTTTTATTTATTTCTTTTTCCCTAAATACTTCCTTCAACATAAGCATTTAACCTTTTGAAATGGCTAGGCAATTTATTTATTCCACAAAAATATTAATGCAACTTTACACAATAAATTAATCCATTTAACCATTTAATCTAGCAATTCATCAATTTAAATAAATCAATAATCATCTATTTAAATTAAATAACCATTTAAATAAACAGAAACACGCAAAACCAAGACAGATCAAATGACAACTCTCAAATGACCAAACCAAGGCACCATGACACACAGAACAGCCAGACGGAGAAACACAACCGACTGACAACACTCACACGAGTGTAACTGTGGTCAAGCTAAGGTACAACAACTATCTCTTCCACTCCCATCGGATATATAAGGCATGCTCAAACCTGTAAAACCAAGTGGAGTCAATACCCCGTACCTACCCAGTACTAGTACCTGCAATGTCTTGCACCAAAGAACCACATGTGCATATAGACCAATATATATATATATATATATATATATATATATATATATATATATATATATATATATATATATATATATATATATATATATATATTCAGACACGACACGCACACCGATGAAGAAGAATTGTGACATTCCCTGTCTCACCAGAGTGAGTGAAGGAAAATCATCCATTTGCATCCCAATACACTTGCAAACACACAAGAAATAAATAACGCATCACAATATAAAGGAAAAGTGTCAGTCCATGATAATGATCCATAAAAATAACATTACTCATAAGCACTAAAATACTGCATAAAATCATACACCATAAATCTAGATAAATCATGAAATAACATCGCATGAAATCCGAATCAATATACAATAATGTTCCATAGAACAGTCACTGAAGTAACTCAAAACATACAAAAGAGGCTGATCGAGGATGGGTACTACAAGTTTTTTCCCAATATAATATTTAGTATTTAAATGGTGTATTTTTATACTGGAGTTGGGTTTTTATCTTATATGGATTTGACTTAATATCTTAAGAATTTTTATTTATTTATTTTGTGATTTTTAATTTAATTCAAGATTGTGTTTGTAGTATTCATTTATTTTTTCAAAAGTAAATTCAATTATAGATTTTAGTTGATTCAATATTAATTTGTTCTTATACTTTGATTTAACCATTAAAATTAAAATTTGAATTGTTAATGTGTATTTTAAAATGATACATGCCTAGGTTTTTTTAGTCATCTAAGGATCATATTGCAAAAAATATTTACAATCATGCACCTACATTGTTGCTTCAATTTATGTATTCATAAGAATAGATAGATAATAATTTATATATTTTTTGGTATACCTTTAATCACATCAAACATTATAGAATTGGTCTAAAGAGGTTTAATAAGACACAAAATGGGAAGATGGTTAACTTCCCTTCCTAGAATAACAATCTATAGGGGTTCTTTTAGTAATAACTTATTGATATTATCATACACACACACATTTCTAAAGAAAATATTGATCCGGATTATGGATTTAGATGACAACACCTAAGTGAGAACCTGCGGTGTTGTGGATGAACAAGATAATACAAAATTGAAGCAAGCCAAAAAGTAATCTATTCCATTCGAAAATCCAACATATAGAAGTTCATGAGATTCCAAGGGTCACAAAAACCCCTTGAGAATCGAAGTCCAACAATCACATTTGTTTATTACATAATAAAATCTAAAACTATGTAATTTTTCAAAAAACTATATAAAATTTGTCCTAACTTTAACTAGGCATAACTTTCTGCACGAGACTCGAAATTACGATCCGTTTAACTCATTGGAAAGGTCTCCAAGAGTTGTAGACAAATTTTTGAAAGAGCATGCCTATCCATGTTTTTTATGCCGCTTTCAAGGGCTAAAAATGCCTTGAAGGCCTTCAAAAATGCCAATTACTAACATATAGACAAACTAAGAAAATATATAATAATATTTTTAAATTTTATTCTGATCAAATATGCATAGAATTCAAGACCATAAATATAAGTATAAACAAAATTAAACAACAATATATCTAAATATATAATTTATTCTTATAAAAATATATTTAATAAAAAAATTAAAACAAAAATATAACATAGTAGTTAGTAGCACTTCCGGCACGGACATGATAAACAAATAAAATAATACCAGGTTAAAGTTTTAAATGCAAATAACACGTGTAAATGGAACAAATATTAAGACATTAAAAACATCATTACACAAAAAGCATCGGGTTTATCGGTATCTTCTGCGATAATATTTTCCTTCGTTATTGTATTTTTATGTTGTTAATTATTATGTTTCATTGAAAATCGATAATAGTTTCCTTCGTTTTTGTATTTTTATGTTGTTAATTATTATGTTTCATTGAAAACCAATGACAACCGGTTCCAAATTCACGGCTGGTGAAAAACAAGGGATGAAAAACTACAGAATGGCATCAATTTCAAATCCGACTCCATTATTCTATGATGCTTATTATCTTTTTCTCTATGGCGCTTCGAAGAGGAACCCTAATATTGTTAGGGGAGTTATGTTTCTTAGTGATAGTCCTTGTGTCAAATTTGTATTCTTCGACCAATAAATATGTTGAAGCTAAAGGTTTGATATTGGGGATGTCTCTTGCATATGAAGGGAGATGCAATAATTTGAAAGATTTTGGAGATTCCAATCTAATTATAAAACAAAAATGGTTTACCTCATTGTTTCTATCTATCCCTTCTCACTTTCAATATATATATATATATATATATATATCTATTTGTCTTTATCTCTCTACCTCTATATATCTCTATCTCAATCTCTCTAATTCTTGAACCTTCTTCTTTATCTCTTTCTACCTCCCCCTCTCCTTTTGCTTCTCCATCTCCATCTCTATCTTTATCTCTTTACCCCCTTCTCTCTCTCTCTCTCTCTATCACATTCTCTTTCCTCTCTATCTCTCTCATTCTCTTTCCTCTCTATCTCTCCCCCTTTCTATTCATATATCTTCCTCTCCCTTCCTCTCTCTATTGCAAATATTTTATTTTAGTTGCTTTGAAGCTATCGTTTTTCCATTGACACATTTATTGCACAAACAACATAATTTTTTAAAATGGTCTACCAGTTGACCTCATGTATTACACAAATGTATGCAAAAAACATACCATTTTTTTTAATTAACCTTCTATACCTCTTCGGCATACCCATTGCACACCAAGGTGCAATTGCTAGTTTATAATTTAATTGGGTGCAAATCAATGGCTAAATTGATATTTTATTCCTATTATAAGGCATAATATATGTATGATTTAATTAAGATGTCTAGCTTTGAAAGGTGTTGAAGTATATAATTTGAATTTATTAAGAATTATTTCTTATTAAGACAACAATAATGAATCTTTTGGCGATTGTTTGAAATGATTGAAAGTGTAGATTCTTCCAAAGATTTATCTATCACTGTAACACTATTTTTTGTAGGTTTGATTAAGTTTGTAGGTTTTGACTAAGTTTTCTGGCCCTAATCATAGTTTAGGAGCTTTACAACAAGTGGCAACTCTACAAATCTAGCTTCTTAATCACCTTTTCATCACACTCCACACTTTTACTCTCCATTTCTAACAAATATTGATCATGTCAATCGGGAAAAAGCTTCAAGAAGGAAGAAACGAGAACGATGAATAACAGTGTGCAAACCCTATCTCATTTGGATTCTTTGCAGGCGGAAGTGGTTGCCAATCTGGCAAGCTCTACTGACGTTGAAAGTCTATTTCAATTGGTCAATGTTTCTTTAGGAGATCTCTAGGAAAACAATTCAAGAAAAACGGGGTATATGAAGAACGGTGATCTTGTTGCTTGCAGGGAACTGCTTACTTCGATGTCTCCTCCTGCAATGACACCAAATGATTTAGTCCAAAGCCATAACTGAGAAAGATAATGGGAGTCAAAACAAAAATGAGATTAAAGTCTGAGGCAAGGTTAGCAAATAAGAGTCAAGCGTTGGAGTCCAAAGCTAAGATGGTTGCTAAAGCTAAGGCGTTTGCGACTAGGCAAGGTGGAGGACTTTCTGATGCAAAAGCTGAAGGAAAAGCCCAAGCCTACGATACAAAACTTGAAGATCTAGACATTGGTGCCCCTATTGACATGAATATGGAGAAAGAAAGTTTTGCAACATGTGCTGATCCAGATGAAATAATGTCAGATGACCCTCTAGGTAAAACCCTAGAAATTCAGCTCCTTGATGACATTGTTGAGGTTATTCCAGAATATCAAATTAAAATTGTTATTTTATTTTTTCTACGGGGAGTCCCCTATGAAAATGAATTTTAGAAATGGGCTCAACAAAACTGGGAAAGTAGGGGACGAGAGATTGAAACACTACGAGGTCTTGGAAAAGGGTATGCGTCATGCATGTTTAAGTCAACAAATCATGCTCAAGTTGTTTTGGAATATGACACTTGGCTCATCTGTGGGCAAATCTGCTACCTACAAGCCTGGACCTTTAATATTCATCCCGAAGGTCCTTCTCATTCTCATTATCCTATGTGGATTGAGTTGCCTTTCCTCAATTTAGCTTTCAAACCATTCTTAAAAGATATTGTGGCCCAGTTGGGGAGGGTAATCTGGTACAAACATAGTGCTGATAAATTTTCAAGCCTGCAAGTTCACCCAAGGGCTTGTGTGGAGGTAGATTTAAACAAACCTTTGCAGAGAACATTAAACTTTTCGACCTAGGTTTCATATTGGATCAACCACTAGCATACTTGAACAAGCGGGATGCTTGTTTTTACTATCAAAAGGAAGGTCATTTGATCTGCAAATGTCTTATTAGGAAGAATAAGTCAGCTCAGCCGTCCTTTAACTCTGTTTCGACCAATGGTCATTTATCCTCCAACAATGCTTAGTCTATTGTACAACCATCTGTTCATCCCATTTCTTCCCTAGCTTTAGTCATGGCTAAGTCTCCTATTTCCTCTTTCCCTCACATTTCTTTTGTTGCTCTTGGTCATGTCAAATGGATGGACTTTTGTTAGGAAGAGAAAAAAGTCACCTGTCTCTTACACTTCTTTACCTTTGCCTTCTTCTCCTAAGGCTCAAGTCACTTGCCCTTCTGCGCATTGACCATCTCCCAAGCTATGTTCTAATTCTCCTCGCTTTTCATCCCCTCAACCACGCTCTCCTGACTCCACCCCTTCCTCTTGCTCTTGTCAACGTTCTAGATCTCCTTCTAAAGAGAGTGCAACCAAGGTTTCAGAATTGAATCTTGATAACAATTTCAGTGCGCTAGCCCAAGCTGAGGACTCTTCTTATCCCCATCATGAACTTTAAGATCCTTTGTGGAATGTTTGAGGGATTTCTCTCCCTCCTCATAAGTATAAGGTGAAGGATATGGTTACAAAAAGGAACCTAGATGTTATTTTTATCCAAGAAGTTAGAATCTATAGTGTAAGGCTCGATGCTTCATTATTGAATGTGTGGAAGAATGCTAGTTTTTGCACACATCCCATAATGATTTTTTTTTTTTTTTTTGGGGGAGGGTGAGGATGGGGGTGGGATTTCAATATGGTTGAACACTCTTATGATCATATTTGGACTAAACAACTCTTTCTCCGTCATGAAGAATTTGATAGCCAATTATTATGTTGTAATTCTTTGGGGGTGATAGACCCTATTCATGATAAGTTTACTAGTCAATCAATAAGCTGGTTTACTTGGTCTAATTGTAAAATGGGAGAGGACAAGAAATTGAGCAGCTTGGATAGATTTTACATTTCTCCTACCTTACCATTGATTCGAGATTCTGAGGGGTTGTGTGTTCAAGTGTATTTTTATGCCACTCTTTCTAATCATTATCCTACAATTTGTAACATTTGTTCATCTCAAACCTCACATATTGACCAATCTCTTTCCTTCAAGATAAATGTTTCCCATTTTAAAAACCTTACTTGTTTAGCTTCTCTTAAGGGGATTTGGAATTCCTTTCCTCAGCTAGTTGAAATGGAGTCTTGGATTGACTGACGGTTTGCTGTCATTACTCAATGCAAAAACTTTTTATGTTCATTTGGTAAAAAAATGTCTTGGCAACACAAATGTAAGGAGAAATATCTTCAAGGAAAACTCCTTAATGATGATCCTTGCAACATTAGAATCCAAACTGCTATTTTTGTTACAGAAGATCAATTGCGTAAACATGACAATTATAAAGGACAAGGGGCTAAAATCAGATCTTCATTGGATAAAAGAAAGGAACAAAGACACTAAATAATTTTTTAAATATCTCAATTATAAACACAAAAATAAAAGAATTGGAGGGATAAGGGATGAATTTGATACTTTTCAGACTAATTCTTCTCACATATGCAATGCTTTTAAACATTTTTATTAAAATCTTTATAAAGATAATCAATGGAAAGATATTCAACAAGCCCTGGAGGATATGGTTAAAAAGTATATCCTTAATAGAATACATGCTGATTACAGTCAATATATGGATAAAATCTTGACATTAGATGAGTTGGAAAAGGCTCTTTTCTCTATGGCCCCTTATAAATGTCCAGGTAGCGATGGGCTTTTGATGAAGTTCTATCAAGCTGTGTGGCAACACATGAAGGAAGACTTTTATTGTTTATACTTAAAGGCTTTTAAAAATGGTTTGTTGGGCCCTGTTATCAATGGTGGTATAATCAAGCCCCTTCCTAAAGGAAAATAGGAAGACTCTCTCCAATTAGTGCCCCATAAACTTGCTTATCACTTCTTCTAAAATTATCACAAAAGCCCTAGCTATTAGGATCAAACTAGTGGCAAATGAATTGTTAGATCTAAACAAACAGGTTTTATTGCTGGCATATTTATTTCATATAATCTTATGTTAGCATGGGAGACTTGTGAATGGGCTCAACGAATAGGACGAAATGCCATTCTGATAAAACTTGATTTTGATGAAGCTTATGATATAATTAGCTGGAGTTTTATTCTTTAAATGCTTCAATGGTTGGGTTTTGGTCCTAAATTTTCAAGCTCATATTCAAATGCTCTTTCAAGATCCTAATGCTCGAATTATCATGAATAATATTATGGTAGATCCATTTCCTTTACAAAGATCTATTCGACAAGGTTTTCCCCTAGCCCCATACCTCTATGTCCTTACAGTTGATGCTCTGGGATATTTACTTTAAAGTGCTAATAACATGAAGTTTATCTTTACTCTTGGTAATGTAGTTGTTACTAATTCTCATTATGCTGATGATAGACCATTATTTTTACAAAATTCTGAAAAAAAAGTATTTCCAATTTGATGGAAATATTGGAGTTGTATTGCACTATTTCAGGTTCTAAATTTGCACTTGCAAAAACATAACTTCTGATGGTTCAAAATGACCCTATCCCTCATTGGATTCCTTGAGAATGAAAGCAAATTAAACATGGGGAAATTATGGGGTATCTTGGTATACCATTTGGCATTGGGTTGTCTCTCTCAAACATGTGGAATTGGTACCTTAATAGGTTCAAGAATAAGCTCTTCAATTGGGCAATACATTTCTATCATTGGCTGGAAAAATACAAGTGACCAATAAAATTTTTCTTACAACACACATTTACTACTCTTCATGCTGGATGCCTTCAAAGAAGGGGTATGAGGATTTAATCAAAATTATTCATCATTTTATTTGGGCTAAATGTGACGATAATTTATATCCACTTCATGGATTCGGTGTATCCAACCTAAACACAAAGGAGGCTTGGGACTCATAGATCCAAGAATACGATGGTTTTGTTTGGCTACCAAATGGATTATAAGAGTTGTCCATGGGGATGAACCATGGAATATTCTTATACAAAATCACATTAATCTTGCTACTATTAAGGGCAAATGGCAACATGAGGGATGGTTAGATAAAGTTCTTCATGCCTCCTCAATTAAGGCCTCTCCTCCCCTCCAATCTATTTGGAGGGCTTGACAACATACCTATCACCTTTTAAAATGGAGGAATAACTTACTTCAACATGGATTCAGTTTGTCCACTTCATCTATTTGGTGGAATAAGCATATTCTTTATCAAAATCAACCCCTTGCTTTATGCTTTCCAAAACAGTCTTATGCCCTCTTTGTTTATTGCTATATCTAATAAATCAAATAAAATAAATAATATACATGACACACATACTAGACACAATAGTAAAATCTCTTTATTCACACATGAAATTAATATAGAGAAGGAGACCATAGATGGTCAACCAAGGATTACAATTACCCTGACTATTCCATACTACCTTCCTTGGTGGTACACAACATATTTAAAGGACTCGATGGTTGTCAAGAGGAACACAACAATTGACCAACTAACACATTAACTATCAAGAGACAACCCACTTAATACGAACAATTAATACATTGGCAGATAACAAATATTATCACATGTAACAATAGGCATTTTATGCCAACTGCATCATCCCCTCCAAAAGAAAAAGTCATCTTCTAGAAAAGAAGTAGGCATCAAGTAATATCCAGGAAGACTAATGACAAGAGTGTAGACAATGACTTAGACTGGAGAACCTTGACTTGTAGTGCACCTACCAAATCAAATGGGGGTTTGCAGGCAATGCCCCTTGTGGGTGTCTGGAGCAACTCGGCGAACGAGGTCAAGGGGTAGCGCCCTCGTGAGATCACGAGGCAACATGGAACTCCATGACACACATCATTTTTTTGATTTTTTAAGATGCCGAGAATAATGTTCAAGAAGCCAAAAAATAGAGATTTCATGCCAAACTTATGATGTAGAAGTTGTTGAAGCCCTAGAGGATTGAACTTATGATGATGTAATTGCCACACCCAATGGCATGACCACACTACATTCCTGCCAAGATGTCGTCGTGCTACTGCCAAGTGACACACAATTTACCAGACCCCTTACTTGTATGAACCACTTGATGCAGGGTAACTAAATACTGTACGGTAAAACCAAAATTGTCTTTCATATACTATACAACAAAACTAATGGGTTTGCCATTGAGTGCTTCCATATGTCGTATAGTAGAGTTGAAGGGAATCATACGATGCATCTAGTTTGGATGCCATATGGTAGAGTTAAAGAATATCGTATGTGTGGTCAATGTCGTATGTCGTACGACAAGGATGCTACCAATGTCCATATGTCGGTTGGGAGGGTCTATACACCATACGACAAAATTGAATTCTGTTGTGCATTTTGTACAATGTACGATAAAGACAAAGATCGCTGTGAAGAGAGTCGTACATTGTATAATAGAAGTACGAATTGATGTGTGAGCTCAAGCCACTATACAGAAAATGTTGTATATGATGAATCTCATACGAAATAATTATTCATACGGGACAAATGCCAAGGGGATGTTGTACATTTAGATGCTAAGGGGCCAAGATGCCAGACTTCGGTACGAGTTTTGGAATAATGAGCTTTGTGTTGAAACAACCACCTTGTCGTACGTGAAAACAATACCAATGAAGCCATACAAAATTCAATGGACATGATTGTACGGTTGCATTCCATCACTATGCGGTGTGGAATGAAACAAACTGCTATTGTATGGAATAGTAGGGAGTTTGTATGGGTGCAAGATGAGACTGTTGTATAGGTGCAAAATGAAACTGTCGTATAGGTTCAACCTGAAATTGCCATATGAGGAAGTTGGGAGTATGATAGTTAATCTTCTTAGAAGTTTCCTCGTAAATTTCCTATAATGTTGATTTTCCTTGACAACTACTTATACACTCCACATTACATATTTTACACTTCATATTCTTAGATTTATCCTTCATAACTTTACATGATTTCATCAATTTCTCTTCACCAAGAGTTGCAGCTTTAAGAAAATTATATGTTAGCAAAAATACCGTGTAGACCTCCTTTTGCCAATGGAATAATCCATTGAAGGAATGTGTTTCATCCTCAACAATCTTCCAATTCTAGTACCCCTTCATCATTCAGTTCCATCCTCTTCCTTCCTTCCTTCCTTCCTTCATACTCCACTCTTAGTCTTCAGACACTGAGTTTGAAGATGTCAATTCTTCACTCACCACCCGATTCCTCACATCAATGACACGCTTCCTTCCTTGATTCTCAATAGAGAATGTCTTTTGCTTCCAATTGTGATTTGCCTTATTTGTAATCAACCATCCCCTTCCAAGGAGTGTGTCGTATGCCTTTTTTTGCAACTATATGACTACAAACTCCAAGAAAAAATGTTGCATTTGAATCATTACTTTTTGTGCCATCAATGTTCCCATTGGCTTGATGCCATGTTGGTTGGCACCTACTAAGTTGAAGCTTGGCGACCAAAGTGTTGGCTTCTCCAAACATTTCCGAGTGTCCTTTGGCAACACATTAACTCTCGAGCCCTTGTTGACAATGGTATTTGCTAAGTTTATGCCCATTATCTCCATCTCGACAACAACCACATTCCTCTCGATGCTCACCATCAACAACATTGGATCACTGGCCTCATTCCCTTCAGGTGGTGGTTTTCTCATCAGTTCCTCCTCTTGTGGATTACATTGTTTCTGGATGACTGTGTCGTCATTGACTGTGTTGGCAATTGCCATTCTCAATTGTGACATAGTTTGAAGAAGGTCTTCCACCTTGTTGGGTATGGTTGTTTGTAGCACCCGCCGAGCTATGTTCTTCTCTAACTTCCTTAATAATGTACCTACAATTCTATTGGAGGTTACTTATTCCTTTGCAAACACTTCTACTTTGTCTTCAACTTCTTAGAGTCATTCCTTCTTCGTACAAGCATCTCAGTACATTGCCTTCTTCGTCTGTGTTCTCATGATTGCCAAAGATACCTCGTCTTGTTCCTATACATCCAACACATTAATATCCTTGTTCTTTAGGCAGTTGGTGTCTTCATGATTCTGGGGTCTTGTTGTGACCATTTCACACATCGCCCCATCGCAACTGGGGACCCCCTCTTTTTGCTCGTTTTTCCCTCGTTTTTCGCCTTCGTTTTTAGGATTTTGTTAGTCAGTCAGTTGTCTGGATTTAGGGTCAAGCCTTAGGGTTTTTATTTTTGTCTTTTCAGGCCAAAATCCAGTCGTTTTTGAGAGCTTTTGAGCTTCCTTTTCTAGGATGCAAATTTTGAATGCAATAAGTTCGCCAGAATGGTCTAATGTTCAATTGGAATGTTGATGCAAAGCTTAAATTTGTCTAAGTGTTGAGAGTGAAGTGTGAATTTTTTTGTCCGATTGAATATTTTGACTAAATTTTGACCTTTTTGATTTTTGATCCTGGGCATTGGAAATGATTTGTTTTTGCCTTGTGAAGTGATTAAAATGTGAAAAATCATGTTATTTTGGCCTGTAGGAGCAAAATCGCTCCTGTCCCTCAGTGAAGGACGAGAGCTCATTTTCAAATATCTCACTATTCCTGCAGAGTCAAGACGAATTTCAAATTGGAAGTGATGGAGAACGGCGAAATCTTTCCATTGAATATAAATTGAAGATTTTCATGAGCACAGAAATGCCTCCAGGAGTAAAATCGCTCCTGTCCCTCAGTGAAGGACCGGAGCTACAAATCAAATTTTGCCTTGTCCTTGTCAAGTTTCGACGACTTGATGATTTGAAGAGGTCCAAAGGAGGATGCTTTACCAAATGAATATAATTTGAAGTGCTAACACAAAGGAGAATGGTCCAGAATGCAAAGTTCGCTCCTGTCCCTCTCCAAGGGACCAGGGCGAAGTACCTTATAGCTCCCGTCCCTCTCCCAGGGACCAGAGCGATGTCCTTCATTGGGCAAAATCCAGGCAAAAATCAAGACAAGTTTACATCCAAAGGCAAGGAAGAGCGTGAGATGAACTCATTGAATGCAAATTGAAGATTTTTAAACGTCCACAAGGGTCCCAAAATGCCCAGTTCGCTCCTATCCCTCAGGAAGGGACCAGAGTGATTTTTTGTTATAATTAATTTTCTTGCCAAGTTGCGGACGATATCAAGGCATGGATGAATGGAGTAGAGCATGACGAATCCGTTGAATATAAATTTGGAGCCCGACAAAATGAAATGAAGGCCACAAGAGATGGATCGCTCCTGTCCCTCTCCAAGGGACCAGGGCGACACAATGGTTATATTGCCTTTTACTTAAGTTTGAAATCGATCTAAGTCAAGACGAAGGGTGGCAAGGGCATTTTAAGGCATCTTCATCGAGCACAAGCACTTAAAGGTCATCACAATGAAGAGATTTGCACTCTAAGACCCAGATCGCTCCTGTCCCTCAGGAAGGGACCAGAGCGATATCTCTATAATGGCATAAATTTCAAAAGACAAACAAGTTTTGAGCAACCAAGAGGGTCGAAAGGACATCATTTCACGTAATGAAGATAATTGCAAGTTGGTAAAAACAAGAACAAGCACATAATGATGAACTTCGCTCCTGTCCCTCAGGAAGGGACTAGGGCGATGTTGGATATATTGGCCATTTCATGCAAGATTTACGTAAGATCAAGGGTTTGCAAGGTCTTAGAGGGTCCATGGTGCCTTTTGAAGGTGATACACAAAGATTTTGAACGTAAAATGATCACCAAGATGTACATAGGGACCATATCGCTCCTGTCCCTCTCCAAGGGACCAGGGCGATTTGCCTTGGACTCTTCATTTTGTTTCGAGTTCATGCCAAGTCAAATACTCCACAAGATCATACAAGGTTCGAGACATCGTTTGAAGATCACATGCAAGAGTCTTGAACGTCCAAACATCGTCAAACATACTAAAATGCTCACATCGCTCCTGTCCTTTGAACAAGGACCAAGGCGATCCCATCAAAAGCACTCATAATCCTTCACAGTCAAGGCAAGGCGAGGATAGACAAGGTAAAGGATGGCGTTTGGAAGACATCACAACGAAGATTGAAGTTTAAAGTTGCTAAGATTATGAAAAAAGACATGGATCGCTCCTGTCCCTCTCCAAGGGACAAGGGCGATGATCCCTCTAAATGCCCAAACACCACATGCAAACAAATGGAACGAGCATAGAAGGAACGAACAAAGATGTTATTCGCTCTACAATGAAGGATCGAAGATCAAAAATGCGAGGTCTACGTGAAAACATGGAGATCGCTCCTGTCCTTTGGGCAAGGATCGGGGCGATGAACACCCAAAGGCACTTATGCGCACATGCAAGGCAATCAAATTCGAAGGACCCATCAAAATGATCGATATTGAACGTGGAAAGGAAGGAGATGAACGTTGAGAACATGGCAAAATCATGGATCGCTCCTGTCCCTCTCTAAGGGACCAGGGCGATGAGGTACATCCCTTTCATTTTCATAATTTTGGCGCCAAATAAACATTTCAAATTTTCCTTAAATGCTAAGTTCGATAAAATTGAAAATCCTATTTAAATTAGCATTTAATATGGCGTTGATCATTTATTAATTATTTTGCCTTTATTAAAAATCAAAATTTATAAATTAAAACGAAAGGCATTTAATTAATCATTAATTAATTAATAAAAAATCGAATTGGAGCGCTCATATATGGAGGTCGGCCTTGCTATTTAATTAAAAAATCATTTTAAAAAATTGTTTTATCTCCAAGTCGGCCTAAGGGCATGGAGAGGTGCAAGCGCTATATATAGAGGGTGAAAACTATTGTTTTCACATCATTATTTTTATCCCTCTACATGCGAACTAAGGAGAAGGAAGGAAGTGCGAAGTGTGGGGTGTGAATTCCATTCAAATCCAAGGTGGCGTAAGCAATCAAGGGTGGTGCGATATTTGAGGACCTTCATTTGAGCAAATTTGAAGATCACACCAGAGGTGAACTTGAAGGTCACATTGAAGACAAAGGTGGCGAAATTGATTTCTTGAGGAGATAACGTTGAAGATCATTCATACCCCAATTTTGCCTAGGCAAATTTTGTCTTTTTGCATTCTAGAGTTAGCTCTCTATCGAGGTATGGCGATTTGATTTTTATTGCTTTATTTATTCATTGTCATATTTTAAATTTTGAAGTTTTGAATTTTGTATTTCATTGCTCAATCTTTTTGTTTTTAGGAAATGATAACTCTAGAGACTTATCATGAGGTTTCCTAAAAACTTTATCTCTCTAATCAACGTTATTTATTGCAAAATCTAGTCCTTATAATGAAATGTTGTGTAGGTATGGTGACCCCGAAGGCGGGAGCATCCACCAGCCGCTCAGCTCTCATGAAAGAAGATCAGAAGACCGAAGAAGTGGAGACCAAGATCGTGTCGAAGTGGAGCAACATTGGAGATACAAACTTGGGGAACTTTAGCACGAAGAAGTTTCGAGAGGTCCCTTACATTGGCAAGCCATCACCTGTCGCCCGGAGAATAATAGAGAGTGGCATCACCAAGGCGGCCGGTTTTTCTCCAGCTATTCAGTGCCACGAGTTGATGATCGAGTGTGCCCGTCACTACAATCCACAGTCCAGGACAATTGTGTCCAATGAGGGAAACACTTTGGTGTACCTTTCAGAGGAAGCTATAAGTGAAGCTTTCCATCTTCCAGAGCACAGGGACATGATATATAAGAGTATTGAAGGAGCCAGATCAGTGTACGATGATGATCCAGATGCTTGCCTAAGCATAATCAACAAGAACTGGCTACTCAAGAGTCGTCCCCATCTAAGCAAGGTACTGAACACACCGCACCGGATTGATTTCCAGGAGGAGTACAGAGATTTGATTACTATGCTCAACCGAGTTACAGGAGCACCTCATGCCTTCTATTTTGAGAAGTGGATGTTTTACTTCATCCAGGTGATTGTTCAAGGAAAGGGTACGATACATTGGGCTAGGATGATTAGCCATTGCTTAGACATACAGTTGAGGAGATTCAGGGCTACTAAGTCCTTCCACATGAGTTCATACGTCATCTATGCTTTGATCAGGAGTGTTGAGTACGCAGGACTACCTCACAGAGGAGTGATTGGAAGAGGACCCGGTGAGGTCAGAGCTTGTGAATCCTATGCCTACTTGCACCATCCGCCAGGGAAAAACTACAAGTTAGTTAATGATACTTTCACGATGAACATCACAAGGACGTTGCAAGGTGGAATTCACAACAGGCTATCTCAGGATGCCCAGGAATTCATAAAGAGGTACGGTGCTTGGTTCATTCAGTTTCCCAAGTTCACTTACATTAGAGTGCATGGATGTCCTTTACCTCCATACATGTTGCCGAGGTATCCGACAGACAGAATTGTGTTACTTGAGGTAACAAGGCAGTTGGCAGCATATGTGAAGCCATTCAGACACAGACATCAGAATGGAGTTCAGGTACCTATTATTTTGGGTAATTCAGTTGAGGTATGTCCTAATGTCTTAGCCATGGATGACGCAGAGAAGGAGTTAGCCTTGTATTCTTTTTCATCTTTTGCTTGGAGAAATAGTTTTGATCCACATGGACATTTATAGGAGACGGTCGGTAGAAGATTTAAACATGAGCACCAAATTGAAGATTTTATGATGAACCTCCTAGATGATCTTGAAGTGAAACGAAAGATACATTCTAGATTGCCTTTGGATTTCATCAGGAAATGCAGGATTTACAGAGTGGCCGACCAAGCTCAGGACAATGGCAGGCACATTTAGTCTTCCTATGATAGAGAAAGCAAAACAATAAGGTTGGATTGGAATGAGCCCGAGGTCCTGGATTTAGATGCTTTGATGGCACTAGTCTTGTCTTGTACTCGCAGATGGGTAGACGTTCAGCATCAGAAGTTGAGAGAACAAGGCATAGCTATGTCTTTTACTTTGGAAGAGAAACCAGCCGAAGGTGGAGCAAGTGTGAGTGAAGGCAATCCTAATCCTAGGAATTCAGGTGAAGGTAACCTTCGATGTGCCAGTGAGGGCAATCTCCATCCAAGAGGTTCAAAGAGAAAAGAAAGGTCAGAAAAGAAAGAATCTTCCAAGAAAAAGCAAGGTGCCAACAAAGATCAAACACAAGGTACTTCTTCCAGACCAGAGAATAGAACAATTCGAGTGGAAGAGTCCATGGAGTCGATGGTACAGAATGACAGGCAGGAGGAAGGACAGGCACAACATGTTTCATCAGATGGATCTCTCCAAGACTATGATTTAGAAGAAGATAATGAAATGACATCTCCTCCGAGACAAGAAGAAATAGTACATAAAGAAATTCAAGTTCAAGAGACAAGATCGAATATTCCAGATTGGTTGAAGGAAAGATTGACCAAGGTGATCGTAGTTGAGGACGAGGACAATGCAATTGATTTAGAGAGCCTTGTTGGACGTTCACATGAAGTAACAGAGAAGAAGAAGGCTACCAAGATGTCCAAGATGATTCGAGATGAGACTGGATCTAGGAAATTGCAGATAGCTACACCGACAGTAGATAAATATGAGGGTGAGATCCTAGCAGAGGATTATGATATACAGACTATTGAGTTAGGACCATCCACAGCAGAGCAGACAATGGATGATGCTACCGACACATTTGAGGCATTGAAGGACAAGCTTAGAGAAGAAGTGGAAAAGAATAGAAAGCTTGAGAGAGAGGTCGGTGCATGGAGGACATATTTCAGTCACATCAATGAACCTTTGGGACGTCAGGATCCAGTTAGATCACCAGTGCAGGCATTGCCCCTTCAATCGATCAATGAAGCAGAAAGATTCAGGAACCTGGTCCAGCGTACATGTAGTTGGATGGATAGATCTCATACAGTGGCCATAGAGTTTGTTACAAGGATGACGAAGATTATTCATCAGGCTATCCAAGTTCTTGAGATAATCCACAAATTGATGGCAACAGTAGCTGCATTTGCCCATACCAAGGACGTTGTCATCCCTGTCTTGAAAGTAATAAGACATACATCTAGAAGAATTTTAGCGCAGGAGAGGATCTTGGAGGGTGATTCTCACAGTTTGTTCCAGTGGTCAACCTTACTCCATATAAAGAGTGTTCTCTTCGAGGACATCAGTGTTAGATGTGGTCAAGTTGAGGAGGTGATCAATCCGATCCAGGACAGAGTATTTGAGGTACTTCGTACCATTCTTGGCAGAAGGATCGAGGTCGAGACAGATGTGGATATGCAGGAATTTGAGGATAGAATCAAGATCATCTTTCGCAAGGACGCAGATGTTACAGATGAGTAGTATGATCAGATGTTTGCCACCATGCTCCTGATTGATAGAACGAAGGAACTTGAACCTACTTGGGACGCAGCTCTTCTAGATGCATTCGATCAGGTCATCCACTTAGAAGAGAGTATCAAGAATCTTCCCAAGATTCCAATCGTAGAAATCGAAGGAATTGTGACAAAATTCATTGCATATGCTAAGAAAGAGAATTGGAGAGGGAATAAGATTCTAGATGAAAGGTTGTTACAGATGACATGACATCTTATTTCTCATTGGTTGATACCTCCTAGGTTTTTGTGCCAAATTTAATATTTGGCTATGTATTTAATATTGTTCAGTAAAAAGGAGGTCATTTGTAACAAACCCTAATTAGGGTTTAGGTGTCATGATCTTGTCCGTTGATTTACTTTCAATCTGGACCTTTCATTGTAAATGGGGATGCTATATATACCCCCATTTTTCATTTCATTGAGTAATAGATAATAGTGTAATAGAGGAATAGAGTAAGAGTCAATAGTTGATTGTAAGAGAGATTAGAGTTAGAAGCAATTTTATTTTGTAGCAAGATTGAGTCTTGAAGAGAGAAATTCAAGCAATTGTTGTACATGATGACTTGGAAATCAATAAAATATTGAAGTTATGGTGTTTTGTTGCAAATTTCTTGAGTTATCTTCATGGTTGTTTGATACACTTGAATCGTGCTCAATCGAAGTAGTTTGTTAATTTGAAAGACTAAGTGTGAGATTTGATATTTGGTAGGATTCGTAATCCAAACCACTAGCTTCTTGCTGATTGTAGGAACGCCTTGTGTGGTCGACTAGAGAACACTTTGAGTCCTTAATCTTCAATTATCATTGTGTCTTGGATATGTACCTTCGTAGTAGTGTCCTTGATCTTTGATGCATTGAATACCATTATATTACCTTAGAAGATCGCACTAATTTCAATTGAGTTGTTATCTTATGGCAAAATTGAAGTTGGTTGAGTCTTGCCAAATCTCGTCCATACTAAGTCATTCATAGGGTTAGGCTAGATTAGACCTCTTTAAACCCTATCTTTTTGTTATTGTTTGAAAGTTCCTTTTAGTTTAGTAAAATCTTCGAGCTTTAGAATGCGTAAGACCCCTTGGAGGAAACAACAAATCACATCATACCACTAAAAAAGCTTGTCCACACGTAGAGACCCTACTAAAAGAACCTTGGAGTCTACCTAACTGATCCTTTACGCGAATCTTCAGCAGTTAGAGACTATTTTCTCAAGAGAGGATAAGATGCCTATTGGTATTTTATTCTGTGTATGATTGTGTACAAAATACACGTCAACAGGTCCACACCATTTTCACAATAGTTGTATGTTGTCTTTCTTATTTTGGTAGTCTTTCACAAAGTGTCCCCATTCACTACATTGTCGATATTGTATAATAGGATGTCCTCTAGAGTCATACTATATTTGATTTCACCCTCATTGATTTCCATTGCCATTAGGCGATACACTCTATGGTTTCAATGGGCTAGACTCTCCATGTGTGAAGAGTACTTGCGTACTTATAGTCTTCCAATTATATGGATAGTCCTTTATTGAATTACCCATCACTTGACAAATCTCACAAAACATCTTTTTATGACAATTACCTTTCAGGTGCCCCTCAATTTTTCATTCAATACACCATGGTTCAATACTTTCTTTATTTGTTCCTTTCTTGACCTCCAATTCTTTCATCATTTTCAACATATCCCATCAAAGGGCTTATACGATTTTGGATTCTTTATCACTGCTAGCTTTGGTGCTCTAGTCATTGTTGGTCTTCCTCTTCTCTCGGGAGGATGTTTTTGTTAATTCTATGAGGATCCAGTTAATACTGAGAGGAGGGGGGGTGAATCAGTATTAAGATCAATTTGATTCTTTAAACCCAAATCAAACTTACAACAAATCCAACTTCATTTACCACATATGCCAATTCATTAAACAATACCGGTAATCACTGATAAATCTCTGATAAACTGCTATAACCAGTGTATTCAGAAATAATGAATAAACTAAAGATAATCAATAACATCACATGGAAATCATTCCACACATGAACACCATATTTTTGAAGTGGAAACCCAAATAGGGAAAACAACATGGTGGGAGTTAGTACCCACAAATATTTGTACTCTTTTGAAGTACGCCCTATTAGGAGCTTACAATACGTCCTGTTAAGAGCAGACCCTGTTAGGAGTCACCCAGTTAAGGGTTTTAGATGTGCAACTCGGTTAGGAGCTTAATGATCTATTAGGATCAACCTCATGAGAGGATTTACCACTCTTTTTGAGAGCTACCTTGTTAGGGGATTTACAAGATTAAGGCCTATCAGGCCCTACCCGGTTAAGGGATTTAATCTACTGTAATTGTTAAAGAACAACAGTGAAAAAGTGATGTGTTACTTGCACTTCTCAACTTGCTAAATCAGATCCAGTTATGCTCCACTATCTGCAACTCTCAGGTAGATCTCACTCTTCTTTGGTATGACTTCACACTCTTCTCTAAGACCACTGACACAATAAACATCAACTAAGCCAACATAAATAATGCTCTCCACTAGGTCGGCCACTAAACCCTAAATTACATCATAGATCATCACAAATCTTTACAAATCATTACAAATCATCATATGGATCAATACAATCGATTACAAATTAATATCAACCATTGAATGATCATAAGTCATCACGACAAGTTGATCTAGTACAAATTCAAACCCTTAGCTCATTCCGCTAAGCACTTTGCACATTCCCAAGAAATTTGCTCTCCAAATATGCCAAAACATCTTTCAAACATTTCATGCGGTTTGTGTCACGTTATCATCAACATGTAGAATTGATGTTGATCACCGCCATACCAAAAATCACTACTGGTTTTATGATTCCTTCATGGTTCTAAAACCCTACTAAAACTCTAGCAAAAATTCATTAGGAATTAGAAACATGCCTTCCGATAGTAATCACAAGATGCGGTTCCAGTCAGATACACATTACCATGATAAAAGCTTACATTCCAAACCAAAAATTACCAATAATCACCAATCATCCGCTTCAAGTAAAACATCTTTTCATATACCGGTTAAAGTTCTATTTCATAGTCTTATTTATATTGTCGGTAAACTTTGTCTCCGGTAGACTAAATCACTTAGATGACAAACCAAACATTAGATAACATCATTAATCATTAGTTGCCATCAATGACAACACAAATAACTGATCGAGTCATCTAATCACAAAATCTCAATCTCTTCATCATAAATAGTCTTCTATCCTCTACTGGTTTAGTCATCAATCTTTAACTGCATCACCTCATCTGCATCAGTTATGCCAGTCATGCCAATAATTTTGTTTTCACTGTCGATGTCCATCGCCCAATTGTAAGCATTGATGTATGAGGATGGAGGAACAAATTTCATTTTCCTCCTGATAGATGGAACAATCCCTCCATGAACCACCTCTTCAATCCATCAACTGGCTCATGTTCCATCTTGTTCAACAATTTTTTGAGCCTCTGATTGTAAGCACGTACACTCTCATTTTTCCCCCATTGTGTATAACAGATTTCAGCTAAAATCTTGTTGTCATCCCTCAAGAGTCTAAACTCCTCCTCAAATGCCTCGGTTAGTTCACTCCACCCAGCCTTGTCCTTAACGTCTAGATCTGTGTACCAGTCAATAGCAATTCCTCAAAGGGTGGTGGGAAATGCCTTTAGCAAGTAATCGTGGTCATCTTGTCCATTCACCTCCCATATCATTATAGATGTTTTACAATGTCATACGGGTCCTCTCATCCATCTCTTGTGAACTTTGGGAGTTTTTGCCTCTTCTGGGTATTTTGGTTCTGTAACATTTTCCTCTCTTGGAAGGTACCATGCGTGTTCGACCAGATTGGACCATCTTTCTTTCCATGTTCCCATGCCTCTCTTACACTCTCAGCCACACACAAGCTCTCTACGCATCCACCTGCGTATTATACACATTGGTCACCTTCATTTTTATTCTCTCTCTTCCTTGGACTCTTTGGATCAGGCCCCCTATTCTTGGTTCCTCGATGAGGGGCAAGTTCGTGCAATTTGGTTTCTCACCTATTTACTCCCTTGTCTGCCAAACCTGGGTGGACTGTTCCAACAGTTACATTTTGGTGCTTTCCCTGCACTCTCAGCCACACATATGTCCTCTACATGTCTACCTCTAGTGTTCCCAACACTCTAGGTACTTCCAGGTGTGTCAAACTTGGGTGGACTATTCCGACTGCTACGTTCCAATGCTTTCCCTACACTCTCAACCACACACACATCCTCCACATGTCCACCTCCAACATCCCAACACTCTATGTACTTCCAAGCTTTGACTCGTTCTTATGCTTCCTCCAGCCAAGGGTTGAAAAATCACCTAATCACTTGGTCTTGACCACCCTGTGGCCTCTTCTCACCTTTAGTGGGGTCTACGAGCATGAATCACTCAAGGCTGACCTGCTTTCATTTAAGGCAATGATGCCAAAATTTTTACTACCATATCGAATAAATCAAATAAAGGAAATAATAAACATGGCGTGCATACCAAACACAATAGTAAAATATCTCTTTATTCACACATGAAATTATTATAGAGAAGAAGACCAAAGATGGTCGGCCAAGGATTACGATTAACCCAACTATTCCATACTACCTTCCTTGGTGGTACACAACATATTTAAAGGACTTGGCGATTGTCGAGATGAACACAATCGTCAACCAAATGACACATTAACTACTCGAGAGAGAAAACCCACTAAATATGAGTAATTAATACAATGACAGATAACAAATATTATCAAACATAACAATAGGCATTTTATGTTGACTACACTCTTTTAAAAAGGAGTCTATATGCTAGAGATCTTTGGAATTTTCATTCTATGACATGGTGGTTATGGTATTTTGTTAAAGATCAATACAATCTTAACAATAAATACAATTTTTTCTTGATCTTTGTGCAATCCTTGGTTTCGCTAGAGTTGATTATGAAATTATTCACCTCGTCTCATTGAAACTTGATTGGTTAAGGATGTCGTCTTATCCTTTTCTTTTTTTTCCACTATAGAAGGTTTACTTGCAATTGCTTCCAAATTTTCCCTTGAATTCCAAATGGAATTGCAGGTTCAATAAAATAATTTGGTCTAAATTATTTGCTCAGATATGGAAATCATAAGCCCATTTAGATGCTCAATTAATTGCTTGGAAGATTCTACATTCCAAATTGCCTATTGTAGACAGGCTGAAATGTATGATGGTCCAAATAGTTAATTGTCCATTTTGTCAAATGCAAGAGAGTGTAAGACATGTATTTTGGGATTGTCAATTTGTGAAAAATAGTCGAACATGGTTTTTAAGGACTCACTAGGTGTTTTTTTATCATAAATTAAACTAGAAAGAAGCACCTCTTGGTAGGGAGCTCCATACTAATACTTTTGTTGATGTTGTCAGACATGTTATATTGGTTCATATATGAAAATACAAGTGTAAATCTATTTCTAATGATCAAAGTGTTCACCAAGAAGCTGTCTTTCTAGGGATTTTCTCAAACATTTTTTAATTCTCTAACGTCTCATTTTTCTCAACTATAGGCTGAGGCTGAGGAGAATTTAAGGATTGATTTCCAAATTCAACATATCAAGCTTCAGGTCAAACTTTTGCTCAATACAAGGAAGGTTGCCATGACACTAGGCTTAAAGTCTTCTTTACATGATGATTGCTAATGGATCAAGTTATTATTTCTTCAACTTCTATGTTGTTCTTGTTTTTCTAGATTTTATGCTTCCATTACATTATCCTTATTGTTATAGATATGATGTTTTGTGTTGCTACACTTTTAGCTACTAGTATTCTTATTGTAGTTTCATTTGACAGTATTTCAATAGTTTTTCTATTGTAACTTTTTGGGTTTTTTCAATATAAAAAAATACTAATAATGCCAGATGTACTTATGTCCTCATTATGATTCTCTTAAGCTGTTTGGTTGATTTGACATTATTTTTATAGAAATACTTGTCAATTTTTTTGGGCCTGATCATTGGTTGGTATCTTTGCAACATCTTGTTGTAGACCTACACCTATTTCAATGACTCTATATTGGTAATCTCATTTTATCATCTTATTGGGATTTCATCTTTCTTAAACCCCATGCTCTAATAATTTCTTTGATGTGCCTTGTCACCCAACATCTTATACAAGAACTAAATATTTGAGATTGATACATAATAACTAATAAGTTACTAGTATATTATGTTGGCCATTTGGATGAATTGATTATGTGTTACATTGATGTCAACACTAGCTATTTAGATGCTTTACCGACACCCTTTTGGTCTCGGTAGGTTGAGTAGTTTCTAGTTGGTTTGGATCCGACATGATCTGATAGGCTCCGATATGGTTTGGTTATTGAATTAGCTTATTCATAATACTCATGTTCATATTCAGTCAGTTGGTTTTGGTCTGGTGATTGGATACTATCCTGTTTTGCTTGGAAGCTTGGCTTGCGGTTTCGTAGAGGGTTTCACCGGCAGAGATTTTGATGAAGATCTTTGATGATATTCATAAGTGGTGCTGGTGCAACTTCTGGTGGAGATTCAGGATGCTGTTGATTATCATATTCGAGACTTGGCGGATGGAGATCATTGCTTTAGCATGTGGACCTATATTGGGTCCCGGTTGATGTAGGTTATGGACCGATTTAATGAAACGTGTGGATTGGACCTCTCGACGTGTTTCCAGGATGTCTTATGTGTTGGATATTATTTGTTTGGTCGAAGGTCGATATGTTTTGTAATTATGTAATTGGTTTATTGTCTCATAGCCGACCTGATTGTTTATGGTCGAGGGTTTGTATATATAGATGTAAGATCTCATTGTAGATCATATATGAGAATGAGATATGGAGATGTGATGTGCGAATAATGTAATATCATTCAGGTAGAGGATTTGGTCGATCATTAGAGATAGAATTGGGTTTATGTAAGAGGATTTAGTCCTCCAGTATTGAGCTTAACCGAAACTGTACTCAGGTATAGGAGATGCTATCTTTACAGTTCAATAACTTGTTCGGATCGTAGTTTGGATTTCTATGTAGTTAGTGAGACTCCTTTTGTGACAAGCAGTGCGCTCTAGGATGTTGGCCTTCTTGCAAGTGCAGGCCCTTCAATTGTAATTCACATACTTACTGCAGAAGTACTATATGACTATGGGTAGGCTTCCCACTATGGTTTTTCCCTTTACTGGGTTTTCCACATACAAATCTTGGTGTAATGTGGATGGTATTTATTCTTTGATTATTATTTATGCTTAATTGGTTTAATTGATATTCTGGTATTTGGTTTAAGAATTCTGGTATTAATGTTTTGGGTTCCAGTATTAAAGTTTTAATTGCTAAATGTTCTGGTAATCTGTGACAATTGATTCAACCCCCTCTCTCAATTGTCTTCCAGCTATTTGAACTATCTAACAATTGGTATCAGAGCTTTGGTCCTCTCTGCAAAAAGCTTAACTGCTTGAGGAAGATCCTATGGCATCTAAAAGTTCAAGTTCATCTAGATCATCTAGATCTATCTTTCAGAGAGATATCCCTAGGCTTGATGGAACAAATTACACAATATGAAAGATTCAGATGGAGACTCATTTGAGATATCTTGGCAAGGAAATTTGGGAGATCACATAGAATGGTGTCACACCTTATAATCTGACATCTGGCAATCCTCCTTCAGCAAACTTGGTTAAGGAAATTGAGAATGATTGTAGAGCAAGAGAATCCCTCTTGTGTGCACTTTCTGATCAGCAAATAATGGGATTAACCGACAAATAATCTGGAAAGGCTATATGGGATAAGTTGGAGACTCTTAATGAAGGTGACCCTATAGTGAATATTGCAAAACTTGATGGTTACCGGGTGGGATATGAAAACCTGAAGATGGAAGAAGATGAAAGGATTATTGCATTCATGGAAAGGGTAAATGAGATTGTTATGGAAATTCAATGTTGTGGTGGAACTCTGAGTGAAGATGAAATTGTTTCTAAAGTTTTGAGAGCCCTACCACCGACTTACAAGATGAAGGCTACTGCTATTAATGAATTCAGAACAATGGCTAATACATCTCTCAACAAAGATACCTTGGTTGGAAAACTATCTTCTTTTGAGCTTGAAGAATTTGGACCTTCTGGAGCTATGAAGTCTGAACTTGCTTTTCATCCATCTGCATTATCAACCAGTAAGAAAGATTGGAAAGCTTTATATGAAAAGGAATTGGATGATATGAAGAGAGAATATGAAGAATTTGAGCAACTTGAAGCACTATTTGCTAGAAGAGTACCTAAAGGACCGGTAGGAAGTAAGAACAATACGAATAATGTTTATTATGTTGAAGTTATAAGACATAATCTTTTGAGTGTAGGAAAATTGGTGGATAAGGGATTTCAATTACAATTCAAGGATGGAAAATGCAAAATCATTACTAGATCTGGTTTGGAGATTGCAACCGGTACACAGATAAAAGGTAATATATTTCATTTGAATTCCGGTGAGAAAACACGTTTGATCACACAAATTAATGAGAGTTGTCTATGACATAAAAGGCTATGTCATGTGAATTTTGATTACATTGTGAAGATCAATTCAACTAAGGTAGTTAGAGATATACCTAAGAATGTGAAGCCCTATAATCCGATATGTGAAGAATGTCAAATGGATAAATAGGTCAGAACCTCTTTTAGGAGTATACAAGATAAATCTAATGATGTTCTTGATCTTATTCATACTAATTTGTGTGCCCCTCCTAGAGTTAAAAGTTTTCAAGGCGATAGATATTTCATGCTAATCATTGATGATTATTCTAGGATGATGTGGGTTACTTTTCTAAAGGAGAAATCTGAGGCATTAGAAAAGTTTAATATCTTTAAGGATAAAGTGGAAAATGAGAGGAGATTGAATATTAAATGTTTGAGGTCAGATCATGGTGGAGAATTCACATCCGGTGAGTTTAATAACTTTTGTGAGAAGCATGGTATAAGGAGACAATTTTCCGCTCTCCGGACACCTCAGTAGAATGGAGTTATGGAAAGGAAGAACAAAACTATCTTGGATGCTGCTAGAACAATGATGATGGAAGCTAGTCTACCTCATATCTACTAGAGAGATGCAGTGAGCACATCGATTTATACATTCAACAAAGTACATATCAAAGGAGAAACCGGTAAGACACCTTATGAATTATGGTTTGGCAACACACCTACAGTTAAGTATTTCAAAATATTTGGTAGTAAATGTTATATCAGGAGAGATGATATCATTGGCAAATTTGATCCTAGATGTGATGAAGGCATATTTCTTGGTTATTCTAATGAAAGTAAAGCATATAGATGTTATAACAAGAGATTGCAGATAATTGTGGAGAGTGTTAATGTCAAGGTGGATGAGTTGAATAGAGGTCAAATCAGAGTTTATGAGAAGAAACAGTCGGTGAAAATGATTATATCTGAACCGGTAGCACCATTACCGGAACAGAGTTTTGAACTAGTTACTCCGATAGTATTAGGAAATTCTATAATAACTGAAGAACAGGGAAGATGAACAGAGACTCAAAAGACTCCTAGGTATGTGAGATTGAATCATTCAAAAGATTAGATCATTGGGGAGAAGAACAATGGAGTAATGACAAGAAGAAGACTGGCAACTAATGAGGTATGTTTAATTTCACAAGTTGAACCGATATCATTAATTGAGGCATGTAAAGATGAATATTGGTTGAAAGCTATGGAAGAAGAATTAGATTAGATAGAAAAGAATAAAACATGGACTTCGGTTCCCCAACCTAAAAATAAGAATGTTATTGGAACTAAATGGGTTTTTAGGAATAAATTGAATGAAGATGGTCAAGTTGTAAGGAATAAGGCTAGATTGGTTTGTAAAGGATATTCTCAAAAGGAAGGAATTGATTATGGAGAGACTTTTGCACCTGTAGCTAGGATTGAAGCTATAAGATTATTTCTTGCCTATGTTGCTGATAAGAACTACAAGGTTTATTAGATGGATGTTAAGTGTGCATTTTTGAATGGGGATCTTGATGAAGAAGTTTATATTGAGCAACCTGATGGTTTTTCACTATAAAATGATACAAACATGGTTTGCAGGTTAAGGAAAGCTTTATATGGATTGAAATAGGCACCTAGAGCTTGGTATGAAAGGTTGGATAAATATCTTTTGAAGCTTGGTTTTACTAAAGGTAATACATCTCTCAACAAATATACCTTGGTTGGAAAACTATCTTCTTTTGAGCTTGAAGAATTTGGACCTTCTGGAGCTATGAAGTATGAAATTTATTTTCATGCATCTGCATCATCAACCAGTAAGAAAGATTGGAAAGCTTTATATGCAAAGGAATTGGATGATATGAAGATAGAATATGAAGAATTTGAGCAACTTGAAGCACTATTTGCTAGAAGAGTACCTAAAGGACCGGTAGGAAGTAAGAACTGATGCCCTCCTAAATGGCACAAGGTTAGTCTAAGATCAAAGAACACAAAACACACAAAGCATTAGCGTTAGTCAATCTTGTAAAGCGGAAAATCGCGATCGAACCCTAGTTGTTCTCCCCTCTTCCAACTCCGAGGAGAGAGAAGGGAGGTTCGCTAGGATTCGATGGTTTTCACTTAGGGGAGAGACTTTACATTCAAAAGAGGGGTTGAAACCCACTAGATCCAATCCCACGCAATGCAAGATTGGATGCTAAATGTGTTTCAAGGGTTAAGACAGCTAGGCTACCCTCTTTTGTAAAGAATGTTGATAGAAGAATTAAACTAAGCATGCATAGAAAGTGACAAAGATTTGCTTATAAACTGAGTTCGGATTATAGGATGAAGCTGCGGACCTGGAATTAGCAGTAAAATGTCGATACGGCGCTGTCCTGCAAATTTGAGCAAAAGTTGTCGGGACGATGGCGCCCGGCGCCACGGTCCTCCGAAAAATCCGCGAAACGAAGGGGGATCTGTTTGTCTCTACACAAGGATTCCAGATCTTCAATTTCAGCCGCGTACCTGCAATCTACACACAGAAAAGCGAAGACGATTGGGGGGTTAGGGATTAGGGGTTTGCCTTTAGGTCAAACCCCAGTTTTGGAATTAACCAAGAAATGAGCAAGAGCTGTAAATGTAAATGACTGTAAAACAAGTACTAATACCTTGTTCTAAGGATGTTTGTATCCTTATGTGCGAAGGTTTAGATGTTGTATGTTGTATGTTGTATGTTGTATGTAACATGTAGTATGTGATATGTGATCTCCTCTTCAATTGTTGAATCCTTGCCTTGAATGCAACACTTAGCCTTGAATGGAGACTTAGAAGGAATGCTTGAATGCTTGAATGCTTGAATGTTTGAATCTTGCTTTCGCCTTTTTTCCATCTACCCAAATGAGAGAGGAAAATGTAGTTTATATGCTTGTCATTTAGGGCTGATAGACTGATTTTCCCGACCTTAGGCTGACTAAGAAAGTTAATTTCCAAATTGCAAACAAAAAGACCCGAGCCCCTTAGGAGACCGGGCCCAAAATAGGACCCAGGGACCAGGGTGCTGGGCACCCTGGTCCTGAAGGACCAGGGCGCTGGGCACTCTGGTCCCACCTCTCGGGACAGCAGGGTGCAAAGAGGTTCAGGCCAGGGTGCTTGAAAAATGCAGTTTTCAGTGTCGTGAGCAAGTTTCAGGGTCTCCATTCAGGTTGCGTGTTGCGTTGCCATCGTGAAGACCGAAATGCAGTCGGAATTGCAAGTGTCACAATTTTAGGACGCTACATTTAGCCCCCACTTTAGCGGGAGTATGTATGCTCATACTTCCGGTAAAGTACAAGGAAACAACATTGAAAGACTTTCACCACGTCAAGGAGGCAAGATACACCCAGCCCCCAGTGGACTAAGGATCTTACGACTTCGATTGACAAAGTAAAAGGGAAGATCGCGAGGAAGAACCATGACTGTCAGTAGTAAGGCTCCCTCACTATGAGTCATGCAAGAAAGATATCAAAAATTTTCAAGGCAAGGCTAAATTTGCCAAGAAATTTTCAAGTATCTTGAAAAGATATGAACGGGATGTATGCCCCCCTACGTTAAAGCGATCGCACACGCCTCACCGGGGGTGATTGTTTTAACGTAGTGATACACATAAGAAATGAGAAAGGAAAGGAGCACGTTATCGCAAGGATTTAGCCCCCAAGTGTGAGATAAACCCAAGGATAATAGACACAAAACACAAAGCACGAGGTGACTTCGCTTTCCTCGGGGTCAGTATGCTGTATGATAATTCATGTATATCATATGTATGTATGCATAATTGTTCTTCATTCCCCAATCAAGGAAGGTCACCTAGAAGAAGGGAACACATGTGTCTTTTGAGTCAACATGAGAGAGATCGAGAGATCTCAATGCTTTGCATCGTCCTCTAGTAGACAACACTAAGGACAACAAATAGAAGAATGAGAATAACATATAGAAGAAGTAACACAAGAGAGGAGGAGAGAATCTGCTATGCTAATGTAACTAGTCTAGCACGTCATCTACCCCCCAATCTTGCTGATCAATGTTTCGGGAAGGCAGGGAACACGCTAGAGGAGGAACATCCAACACAGCAGATGGAGCTATCACAAGATCCAAACAAGGGCTATGTTCATGTCCCGAGCCACATTGTTCTTGTCTAGGAGCTAGGATAAGTGCTTTAGAAAATTCATTAGATAAATGGTTATCAACATCAACAAGTTCATATTCACTATCAGAAGCAAGAGGAGTAACATTTTCATCATGAATAACATTTTCATCTTTATCATCATCAAGATTTATAAAAATAGGATCTTTAACTCGCACAGGATCAAGACCATCATGCATCTTATGTTTAGGAGATTTAGGCTCAATGTCTGGCTGAGGAGAAAATGGAATAATGCTTGTTCAAGGTGTGTTTGGAGATAGCAAAGTTTGAGCTCTAAGACGACGCTTTCCCCGGCGTTCACGTGTAGAACGATTTCGTCTAGTCTTAGTAGGAAGTGGAGAAGATTGAGGAGGAGGAATGTTCTCATCCTTAGCACTTGGGTGTTTAGGTTGTGGTCTCTTAGGCTGGATAATAGGAGAAGAAGAAGGTCTCTTCTCTCTATAAAAAGAAGGAGGAGGAACTGCTCCATATAAAGGAGGAATATTTGGTTTAGGGAGAAGACCAAGTCCATCATGACGAGGAGGTATAGGTCTACTCTTAGGAAGTTTATTAGGCATAGACATAGTCACATCCATAGGGATGGGTTGGGAATCTTCTTGAGGAAAGACATTAGTTTTATCTTTCAAAGGAAGAACTTCCTTCTCAAGAATGATAGGAATGTCAAGTTTAGGTGTTCTAGGTTCACTTAGAGATAGGATCATATCTATTTTCCACTTTTGATAAGATTTGAAAAGATGATCACTTGGCGGAGGAAGGGATTGGAATTGTTTAGGCCAAAAGTAATCAAGAGGAACACTAGAGGTTCTTTCAGCTGGTTTAAAGAGGCTATGATTGACAGTAACAATTTCACCATTATGGGGAAATTTCAAACACTTATGAATAGGAGAAGCAATAGCTTTCATGGAAGATAGCCAAGGATAGCCAAGCTTCACATGAAATTGTTCGGAAGATGGAATAATAGCAAAGTTCACATCAAGAGATTTGTTATGGACCTCAATAGGCAATGTAATAGAACCAATTGCAGGAGAAGAAAATGCATCAAATAGTTTCACAATCACATCTGTTTTGTCATAGATCACTTGATTCAATTGCAAAGTAAAAAGGAATTCTTCAGTAATAACATTAATCATGCACGAAGGATCAATAAGCACTCCACGGCAAGGTGTATTCTTGACTTTTACAACTATGTATAAAGGACCATCAGGTGCCCTAATGGTTTCACTGGAATCAAATGTGATGGAAGGTTCTTTAGGGATTTCTTGCTACTCTACAAAGTTAATCACATTCGGAGTCATAGACACAAGACCATCAGATGAGAAAGAGGAATCATTAGCCTCAATTGCATTAGAGGTATGAGAAGGCAATGGATCAGTGAAAATCTGAAGATTTTGGTTAGGAGGAGCTACAGATGTATTGCCTTTATCATTCACTCCAGAAACAGAAATAGTATTATTATCAATCAAATCTTGAATTTTACCCTTTAAAGAAAAACATTTTTCAGTATCATGCCTAGGCTGACGTTGAAATTGACAAAAAGATTTGTTATCAAAATAAGGTGAAGTAATCTTTGCAGGATCAATTTGTCTTATAGGAGGAAGAGTAAGCACATTTTGTTCCAATAACTTATTCATAATACTATGCAATGATTCATTCAAAGGAGTATACTTTCTTTCTTTCTTGAAAAATTTAGAAATAGGAGGCACACCTGATGCTGCATTCACATTGTTGTTAATGATGTTTTCATTGAATTTGATGGAATCTCTGTTTGGTTTAAACTTCCCAAATGGTTGTTGACTGCTATCACCCTTATCACTCGGAGCCATAGGATGTGATTGTTCCATTTGACTCACAGTCAGTTGATAATTGTGAAGAGTGGCGCACAACTGTTGGAAAGAAGTAAACTCAGAAAACAGAAGTTTGTCTCGAATATCTTTTTGTAAATTAGAAATAAAGATTCTTTGAATATCATTGTCAGGTACTGGAAAAGAAATTTGAGCATACAAATGCTTATATCTACCAATGAAATCAGTCACTTTTTCTTTAACACCTTGTTTACAATGCATTAAATCAATCAAAGTAACCTTAGGACTTATATTGTTTTGAAATTGTTGAATGAAAGCATTTGCAAGTTGTTCGAAAGAAGTAATAGAATAGGAAGGCAATGAGCAATACCATTGTAGGGCTTTGTCTCTTAATGTTCTAGTAAACAGTTTTGCAAGCAACCTTTGGTCATAAGCAAAATCAGTACAAATTATTTGAAAAGTCTTAACATGTGTTAGAGGATCTCCTTTACCATTATAAAGTTCCAAATGCGGGATTTCAACATGTTTAGGAGGGATAGCTTGAACAATGTCAAGAGAAAGTGGGCTTGCAACATCAAATGTGGGCACACTAAACTTAGATTGATTCATAGAGACAATTTGTTGCTGTAAAGAAGAGACAGTTTGTGCTAGATTGTTAATGGTCGCTTCAGTCGAAGAGTTCATATTAGATGTGTTAGATTGAGATGGAGGTGTTATGTTATTGAAAGAAGGTAAAGAGTAAGGTGGTGGGACCCTATGATAATTAGTCATAGGAGATGATTGGGCAGGAGGAACACTACAAGGAGGAATGGATTGGTGAAACGAATTGCCCCCTTGCATCATGTTCATTTGTGGTGATATAATAGGCACACTCATTGAAGGAATGAATGAAGAAGTCGGATTTAATGAAGGAAGAGGGTTAATTGAAGAGGAAGGGTTGCCCCCATGACTGGTGATCATAGGAGGAATGTCTTGTGTTGAAGTAGTCATTATGTTTGATGTAAAGGTAGGTATGCTAGCAATAGAAGTCATCAAAGGAATAGAATGATTGAATTGTGTAGGAGGTTGTGTATAACCTAAAGTTTCGGCACAACTCTTCATAGGCATCACGTTTGAATTCACAATGTGTGAAATACCACGCAAAATATCAATTCCATTCTTATCACTTTGAAGCATATGTTTTAGACCCTCAATTAAAGGAAGAGCTTAACTATCAGGGTACTCTTGAGACATCCATTGTCGAAAATCGTCAAATTGGTTATCCAATTTTGAAAGTTGTTCTTCAGAAACCTCATGGAGAGCTTCTTCATCATTAAGAGGATTAGAGGAATTACCCATGTCCTCGTTAAAAGGCTATTTAAATTAGGTTCCATCTCCTCAGTAGTTAAACTTCGGAAAGACTTAATTCTACGGCTTCGTCTAACGGGAATAGTGTAAGTAGGGCTTATTGTTGTAAAACTCATGCACTAGAAAGAGAGAGAAGATTTTGATTTTAGAGGTAGCAATTTTCAGTAAAATCAGCCAATCTTCTGGATTTAAGCTGTTAAATGCAATCACAACAGTCTCCCGAAATTTCAGAAAAAATGCTCGGGACCGTGGTGCCCGGAGTGCAACACGGTCCTTGCAACTTTTTTCGAAATTTGCAGGGATGAAAGGTATGATGATTTTAGAGCTAATCTGAAAAAATTGAGTGATTTTACGATCTGTAGATAGGCCAAATTAAAGTTGCAATCTCGAAATTGAACCCTACCAAGATTGTCGAAAAATGCAAAATTTGAATTTTGAAAAAGAGAGGGAAACTAAAATTTTGAATTTTATGATTTTAGAGGGAATGCCAAGAGCAATGCAAATTTTGAAATTTGAAAATTGACTCAATTTCACGCAAAATTCAATTTTGAAAGCGGAAATCAAAGTTGTTGTAATTAAGCACTTAATTTCAAAAGTCACAAAATGCAAGAATTTGAATAAAGCACTGAAATTTTTAATGAATGATAACACACTTTTCAGATTTAGGACAGTAAGAACACAATTTTGACACAAAATTTCAATTTCAATGATTTTTAAATGTTTAGAAGCCTTAATCCAAGCAATCACAAGACCAACTTTGACTGTAATTTTGAAGGTGTTATAATTGATAAAATCAGCCAAAATTTTGGATTTTAGCAGGAAAATACAGTAAGATCTTGCTCCCAAAATTTCGAAAAAAATGTCGAGGACGATGGCGCTCGGCACCACGGTCCTCGCAACTTTTTTCCAAATTTTTAGGGATGAAAGATATTGCGATTTTATTGCGGAATCCAAAGTTACAGGTGATTTGGAGATGTTTTGATCAGTGAAATTGTCGGACAAAGGTTGAATCAAGAGGGTTTCAAAAATTAGGGTTTTGACACTTAACCACTTAATTTTCAGAATTAAAGCACAAATATGAATTGAAAATTTGTAATAGAAGGGCAGATCTGAAACAGGCATTAACATTTAGACATTTCGCAAGTTCAATTACTAAAAAGAAATTTTAGGGTTTTAATGCAATCACCTCTAAAATTTTGCAAAAGATCAAACATGGAAATGTAATCAATTTTTTCAGATCTAAGCATGAAAAATCAGAAAGGATGTTCACGTCGGGTTCACCAAAATGTAAAGCAGAAAATCGCGATCGAACCCTAGTTGTTCTCCCCTCTTCCAACTCTGAGGAGAGAGAAGGGAGGTTCGCTAGGATTCGATGGTTTTCACTTAGGGGAGAGACTTTACATTCAAAAGAGGGGTTGAAACCCACTAGATCCAATCCCACGCAATGCAAGATTGGATGCTAAATGTGTTTCAAGGGTTAACATAGCTAGGCTACCCTCTTTTGTAAAGAATGTTGATAGAAGAACTAAACTAAGCATGCATAGAAAGTGACAAAGATTTGCTTATAAACTGAGTTCGGATTATAGGATGAAGCTGCGGACCTGGAATTAGCAGTAAAATGTCGATACGGCGCTGTCCTGCAAATTTGAGCAAAAGTTGTCGGGACGATGGCGCCCGGTGCCACAGTCCTCCGAAAAATCCGCGAAACGAAGGGGGATCTGTTCGTCTCTGCACAAAGATTCCAGATCTTCAATTTCAGCCGCATACCTGCAATCTACACACAGAAAAGCGAAGACGATTGGGGGGTTAGGGATTAGGGGTTTGCCTTTAGGTCAAACCCCGATTTTGGAATTAACCAAGAAATGAGCAAGAGCTGTAAATGTAAATGACTGTAAAACAAGTACTAATACCTTGTTCTAAGGATGTTTGTATCCTTATGTGCGAAGGTTTAGATGTTGTATGTTGTATGTTGTATGTTGTATGTTGTATGTAACATGTAGTATGTGATATGTGATCTCCTCTTCAATGGTTGAATCCTTGCCTTGAATGCAACACTTAGCCTTGAATGGAGACTTAGAAGGAATGCTTGAATACTTGAATGCTTGAATGTTTGAATCTTGCTTTCGCCTTTTTTCCATCTACCCAAATGAGAGAGGAAAATGTAGTTTATATGCTTGTCATTTAGGGCTGATAGACTGATTTTCCCGACCTTAGGCCGACTAGGAAAGTTAATTTCCAAATTGCAAACAAAAAGACCCGAGCCCCTTAGGAGACCGGGCCCAAAATAGGACCCAGGGACCAGGGCGCTGGGCGCTCTGGTCCCACCTCCCGGGACAGCAGGGTGCAAGGAGGTTCAGGCCAGGGTGCTTGAAAAATACAGTTTTCAGTGTCGTGAGCAAGTTTCAGGGTCTCCATTCAGGTTGCGTGTTGCGTCGCCATCGTGAAGACCGAAATGCAGTCGAAATTGCAAGTGTCGCAATTTTAGGATGCTACAAATCTAAAACTAAAACATATGAAGGCATTCCAAAAGAGACACTAAAAACATGCTAATGTATCTAACTAAAGAAGTAAAGATAATGAGACATCTCCAACTATCTCTTAGCATGATATTAGCTCCTTCTCCCTTGTTCCTCTCCTCTCCAAGTTCCAAAATAGTGTAGCTCTCAGCAGCTTTTTGCACTATGGATGCTTATGGAGGATTGAGATTTGTAGTATAGCTCCAAATATGAAATGAAAAGCTATTTTTATGCTAAAATGAAGTATTTTAACCAAAAAGACAAGATTTAGTTATGCTATGCTAAATGCTCTCTAAAAATGTCTATAGTCTAAATGCTTACAAGTTTTCAGGGTTTGGATTATGAACGAATGGGGTCTATTTATAGGAAAAATGGAGCAATGGATGGCCAGGATTGAAAGGTTTAATCAAGGGTCAAGCTTGAAAGTTGGGGATCCATGTGCACAATTGGCACCAATGGAATGGTGACAAATGTCAACATAGGGTTGGGTTGAAAGAAGAGGTTGGAGGCATTAAAGGCCTGAGAAGACCTCATGGTTATCTAAAGGCTAAGAGTCAAGCCTAAATTAGGATTACCCACTGGATTAGGAGTTAATCCAAGGATAAACCTTTGTGCAAATGATTAAGAGATAATCATGGTCAAAGCATTAATGGCCTGATGAGACCCTTGGGTTGAGTAGAGGTTGAGTCAAAACAAATGTTTTAACCATGTGGGAGGGTTTGGGTTAACCATTAATGGTTTTTGGAGACTTTGGGGATTAAGTGGTTGAAAGTTGGAAGCCTTTAATGGTTATCAAAGACTTTGAGGAATTAAGTGGTTGAAAGTTGGAAGCCTTTAATGGTTATCAAAAACTTTTAGACGTTGAGAAGTGACTCTATTTTGCTTAGGAATGTGACAATATTTAGGGGATGGATTAGGCTAATTAGGAAGGGGTTAGAAGAATCTAAAAGGGGATTAGATTTTTGCAAGTGGATTTGGTGGGTGAGGGAAAATAGGATTTTATAAAAATAAAAATTCATTTATTTCAATAAATATGTGCAAGTTGCATTTGTAGGAAAATGCAAGTGGAGTGGGGATAATGATTTAAATAAACGTTTTATTTAATTTATTTAAAAGAGGAAAAGGGGATTTAATTAAATAAATAGATTTTATTTATTTAATTGATTGGAATTGGATTTAATGAATTAATTAAAATAAATTGAATAATTTATTTAATTAATAGAAGAATGTTTGGGGATGAATTAATTAAATATTAATTTAATTAATTGATGGCTAGTGCATTTTTAATCAAATAAATACGAAATATTCATTTAATTAAAATGGACAGATTTATGTGACTACATTTGCCCCTCTTTGAGACGGTGCGGTTTATTGCATCGTTTCAAAGAAAGAAAAACTGGTGTAAAGAAATGCCCCATAAAATGTAAATTTAATGGGTGGTATGCCACCTCGAGAGATGGGCTGAAAAATTTCGAAAAATCGGGCGATCTCTCGAAAAAGAATGAAAATTGGCAGGGTGGTAGAAGAGAAAAAGTTAGGCATACTGGAGAAAAATAGAAGAAAACGGGGGGAACATGGAGAAATGGGGGGCTCGGGAAGTTCACGGGGACCACAGCAATGAGCGGGGCGAAGTTACGGTGACGGCGGGGGGGTATAAATGGGGTGAAAGGGGGGAAAATAGGATCATTTATGACCGCGACCATTTGAAAACGAGAGCTCTGACAGTGATATTTGGAGGAGCAAGGAGGAGCTACGATGTCGTTTTCAATTACCGAGCACCGATTCGAGCGAGTCCGACGGTTCCAGCGCCCAGCGACTACGGACCAGCGGTACGCAAATTCGAAAACTCACTTTTCAGGCATTTTTAATATGTTTTTAGCTGAGTCAAAGTCAAGTCGGAGCAAGAGCGCTGGAACTATAGTTTTAGCGCTTTTGCTCCATGAATTAGCGCTATTGTGCCGCAATAGTGCTATTGTAGTCTGGTTTGAGCGCTTTTGTATGAATTAGCGCTAATGCAGGTAAGTTGTAGCGCTCTTGACCAATTAGCGCTATGGTAGGGTTAATTGAGCGCTATTGACATGTAATAGCGCTATTGTATAGCGGATTTAGCGCTTTTGGTTTTGTAGCGCTTTTGTATAGCTTTTTGAGCGCTATTGATGTTGTTGTAGCGCTATTGTGTATAACTAGCGCTATTGTAGATAAAATAACACTTTTGCCTTAGGATAACAAGATGCCCCAGTTTTGGACAAAATAAATCTCCTGATGCCTAACGATTGATGGATGGTGAGGTGAAGTGGGAGTTGTTTTGAACCATAGCAGCCCGATGAGACTTAGGTCATTTGCTAGGATAAATGCCTATTGAAGTCTAGGCGGCCATGATTGCTTACCTGTTGAGACCCGAAGATACTTGATCAAAGTATCTGATGATAGTCTAGGTTTAAACTTAAGAAAGTTTGATAACAAAACAACTGATGGTGGTTGGATGAATGTCTATGTGTAGGAGGATCTGCGCGTGTTACAGTTACACGAGCGCCACCCTGCGACACAGGGATTGCGAGATCGGTTGACACAGATAGAGATAGACTGTATTGCAGCTACTGGCCTGTACGAGGTGATGCACATGCCCGTGATTCGGATGAATCACGGTCTGATCACAGCATTAGCAGAGCGATGGCACAGTGAGACATGTACGTTTCATTTAGCCCAGGGAGAGATGACGGTGACATTGGAGGACGTGTGGCGTATCCTTCAGATTCTGATTCGGGGAGAGCTGGTGACATATGATAGATCCTGGGGGACGGTGTCTTGTCAGAGGATATTTGATGAGGATGTATACATTGATGATGGCTCGATCGCATGGGAGGATATAGCGGCACTATATGAGCCCCTTCCAGCAGTATTGTCAAGGATCGTGGGAGGACTTCTGTGTCCAGATAGGCGGTCACATGGATTGGCGGTGGGATGGGGACAGGTGATCGAGATGATGATGACTGAGGGGACCCGATTTGCCTGGGGGCCGTGCGTGTTAGCGCACATGTATCAGGAGCTACACGAGGTAGTGTACCGGGGGAGAGGCTCTCTTGCAATGGGCATGACGCTGCTGCATGTGTGGGCATGGGAGCACTTACCAGTGACTCAACCAGTGAGTCTCAGATTCTGAGCCGTGGACCAGCCATACATGTTGTAAAGCGAAAAAATCGCTATCGAACCCTAGTTGCTCTCCCCTCTTCCGACTCCGAGGAGAGAGAAGGGAGGTTCGCTAGGATTCGATGGTTTTTCACTTAGGGGAGAGACTTTACATTCAAAAGAGGGGTTGAAACTCATAAGATCCAATCCCACGCAATGCAAGATTGGATGCTAAATGAATTTCAAGGGTTAGGAAAGCAAGGCTACCCTCTTTTGTAAAGAATGTTGTTAAGGAAATTAAGCTAAGCATGCATAGAAAGTCATAAAGATTCGCTTATAAACTGAGTTCGGGTTATAGGATGAAGCTGCGGACTTGGAATTAGCAGTAAAATGTCGATACGGCGCTGTCCTGCAAATTTGAGCAAAAGTTGTTGGGACGATGGCGCCCGGCGCCACGGTCCTCCGAAAAATCCGCGAAACGAAGGGGGATCTGTTCGTCTTTGCACAAGGATTCCAGATCTTCAATTTCAGTCGCGTACCTGCAACCTACACACAGAAAAGCGAAGACGATTGGGAGGTTAGGGATTGGGGGTTTGCCTTTAGGTCAAACCCCGGTTTTGGAATTAACCAAGAAATGAGCAAGAGCTGTAAATGTAAATGACTATAAAACAAGTACTAATACCTTGTTCTAAGGATGTTTGTATCCTTATGTGCGAAGGTTTAGATGTTGTAGGTTGTATGTTGTATGTTGTAGCATGTAGTATGTGATCTCCTCTTCAATGGTTGAATCCTTGTCTTGAATGCAACACTTAGCCTTGAATGGAGACTTGAAATGATCAATTGCTTGAAAGAATGCTTGAATGCTTGAATGCTTGAGTATAATTTCCATGCCTTTTTCCATCATATCAAATGAGAGAGGAAAATGTCATTTATATACTTGTCAATTAGGGCTGATAGACTGATTTTCCCGACCTTAGGCCGACCAGGGAAAGTTAATTTCCAAATTGCAAACAAAAAAACCCGAGCCCCTTAGGAGACCGGGCCCAAAATAGGACCCAGGGACCAGGGCGCTGGGCGCTCTGGTCCCACCTCCCGGGACAGCAGGGTGCAAGGAGGTTCAGGCCAGGGTGCTTGAAAAATGCAGTTTTCAGTGTCGTGAGCAAGTTTCAGGGTCTCCATTCAGGTTGCGTGTTGCGTCGCCATCGTGAAGACCGAAATGCAGTCGAAATTGCAAGTGTCACAATTTTAGGACGCTACACATGTTTATGTATAGTGGCATGATGAGTCAGCCCCACTTGGGGAAGTTAGAGTGGTGGCGGCGAGCATTGGATGACCTGGATGCAGTGATCTGGCGGCCATACTTGGAGTGTGAGCCATGGGAGGATGATGCGGAGGCACTACTGTATTGCTTCATGACCCGATGCCTCATTGGGAGGACCTCTTATCATGTGGAGAGACAGGTGCCAGAACGGGTGATGAGGTAGTTTGGACGGCAGCAGGGACTACCTAGCGGATCAGGGGAGTATGCACGAGTGATCTGAGAGCGGTATGCATGGGGTCCAGTGCTACCGTATGATCAAGCACTGGCAGAGTTTCGGATGCTACAGGCGAGGCCATGGGACCTACGACCGAGGGTCATGGATGCAGGGGTTACAACAGAGTATACACAGTATCGGGGAGTGCACCCGATCCTGCGGATATCAGACCCAACAGAGTCGATCCCATCTTTTGAGGATGAGAGGGGACGAGGATGGAGAGCAGGAGGCCGAGGAGGGGGAGGAGGAGGAGGAGGAGGAGGAGGTGGTGGTGGAGGGGGTGGAGGAGGAGATGGAGGAGGTGGAGGTGGTGGAGGAGGTGGGGGAGGTTTGGGGATGCCGAGACAGCGGAGAGGGAGAGGTGGATTACTGCTTCAGATATCACAGGGTCCTTTGATGCAGGGAGGAGTGCAGCTGAGTGGGAGGGGGATGGAGAGAGAGATCCCGATGGATACAGGTGCAGGAGAGGGTGGTGCAAGGGAGGGACCTATTGGAGGGGGTGATACAGGTGCAGCAGCCATGGACATGGGGGAGGGAGATACTAGGGATCTGCGGGATCATATGATAGGTTATTTGCAGACCCGGGTGGAGAGATTAGAGGCAGAGGTAGCAGCTAGGGATGTGCAGCTATTTGCACGTGAGTCAGAGCTAACAGTGGTGCTGCGGGAGAGAGATACGGCGGTGGAGAGATTGGCGAAGCTACAGGAGAGAGTGCAGACTGGTGCACAGGGGCCTTCAGGGGAGATTATGAGGGAGATGTGGCGAGCTTAGGCGGAGATAGATTATTGGCGGGGGTTATATGAGCAGGTGGTACCGATCAGCCAGCGAGCTCTTAGTTACTCACAGATGCGACAGGCCAAATCCGAGCGATTGCAGAGGATGCAGAGCAGTGGGGGTGTGATGGGTCCTCTACGGCAGGAGAGATCAGGGGATGCAGGAGGGAGTGGGGGTTCGATGAGGCCTCCACGGAGAGATGGATCAGGTGGGGCAGGTACCAGTGGTGGAGTAGGTAGGGGTGGTGCAGGTACAACATCTGGCCAGAGCGGCATTTGAGAGAGCATCTTTGCATCTATGTATTGTATCTTTGTCTATTCATGGACTATATCTTGGATGGCTCTTGGTAGCCGATTTTTGTAGACTTCATTGTACTCTGATATATGAGATGATATCTATGAGGAGATCCCATAGTTGTGATGATATGCATGTGATTATGTATGGATGTTTATGCATGACGATGATTTATTGCTTAGATGTATATGTGTACATGTATGCATTTGATGAGATGTTTCTTTTTATGCATGTTTTTATGATGTTGGATACTGACATATAAATGCAGGTTTATATATATGATGTATTTGAATTTTTTTTTTTGATGTAATGCTTTATGTATGGAATGCCATGATGAGGATATATGCTTATGCTTGATGCATGAACAGGATTTTTGATGTTTCCTATTGCGATGCAATGATAAGATGATTTATGTGATGATGTTAATGTAATGGTTAGATGAATGATTTTATGTATGGATATGCATCTAGATGTGTTTGAGATGAATGTAATATGGAGAAACAAAATGTAAAGTACAAATGTTTATATGATGATGCCTAAATGAATGCAGATGGATAAACAAATGTAAAGTACAAATGTTTATATGATGATGCCTAAACGAATGCAGATGGATAAACAAATGTAAAGTACAAGTGTTTATATGATAATGTGTTTTAAATGAATGCATACGGATAAACAAATGTAAAGTACAAATGTTTATATGATAATGCCTAAATGAACGCAGATGGATAAACAAATGTAAAGTATAAATGTTTACATGATAATGTGTAGAATGAATGCATACGTAAAATGGATATATGAGATGGTATGAACCAATGTTTTGTAAACAAATGGTCTTATGAATCTAAAATGCATTAAATATGAAAGTGGGATGATACTATAACTAATATTTGTAATAACTGTACCTTAATACAATTAAAAAGAGGATAATGAATGCGATGTGAAATGAATCCTAAAATGAGCATAATAAGATACTTAGTAATGAATGAATGCAGCTTTTAACTATAAAGGAATGAATGCAAATGATAAAATGATGAAAAGTTTAATAAAATGATAATGGATAATTTACACTGGATGAAATGCTTAGTAAATGATTAAAAACAACCAAAGACAAGTTTGATCCCATGAATGAATCTAATTATTTATGATTGATGCAATGATGAAAATGATTTTGTTAATGAAAACTAATGTCAATAATGAACTATATGCAATGTTTAAGTTTTTAAAATGACATGAATGGACGTAATGCAAGATGCACATATATGTAATGATGATATGACCATGAGGAATGCAAGGTTTTGTAAGACTTTGCGTGATGCATTGATGATGTATCAGAGTACTCGGTCGTGATGTGTAGCCAAGATCAGCTTTTATTAGTCATTTTTGCATGTAAAAGCCTACATATGAATGAATGAATGGATGGGTGATATGCAATGGAATGCAAGATATAAACAGATGAGGTGAAATGACGATCCATAGTGCTCTATTTTCATCATTGAGCTTTAAAATGTTGGAAGAGAATACAAGCATCTTGACATAATGATTCAAGATGACCTGAGTATTTCTTTCATGGATTTTAATATAGCAAGTTAATACAAACGACTTGATATAAGGGTCAAGTCGACCAGAGTATTGCTTGCAGAACAGACAAGGATTATCTCCTTTCATGCATGACTTGGATCGTCCTCCTTGATCTTAGGCTGATCAGATCCTGAGACAAGTTCATACCGTACTAAGAAAACAAAACCTTTATCCAATTTTGGAGGAAGAGGAACCAAAGAATGAGCATTGTACCTGCAACCAAATAGTATATATACATAAAGAATAAAGAATAAGAATCCTTGGTAATGGTTCATGCCCATATGGTCGAGGTATACGCTGTAGTCAGCAAGCCGTAGTGATCTATGACTGCATTTTGCATAAGATCACGTAGCTTAGTGAACTTCCCACGTAGACACCATTAGTACATGCCCCAGAACTTCATCGGAAATAATGCGCAAATGATACAAAACAATGCTGAAAGATTCCGATATAGAGAAACAAAGGATTGTACTCACAAATCAATCAAGTATTTGATAGCCTAACAGAATTTTCTTGTCAAAGAAAATGTCATTTTGTCTTTGTTTTGATAAGGAAGGATGCATCCTTGTTGAAAGACAGGTTTGGATTGGTTGAAGTCGATTGTGTTGGTTTGATTGGTAAATGGTCAGTGTGTGAGTAGTTGTTTGTCAATGTTTATTTGGTATCTGATCGGATGACTATGTACAAGGTGTTGCCATGTTTTTGTGGGATTTTTGATGGTTTCTCGATGTTTTTGGATTTTGTGGAATGATTTTGAATGTTTTTGGTATTTGGAAAGTCACTTTTGAATGTTTTTGGATTTTGTGAGACATTTTTGAATGTTTTTGCCAATGAATCACCAGTAATGTAGAATCCACTTCCATCATCTAGATTGTAAGGGCATTGCCCCCAAGTTGGACATGATTTATGAAAAAGAGGGATGCCAGACACATGAAGTACTTTCTTGGATTATAGATCAAATAACAAGCCATGGTTAGATGGATGGATGTGTGTATGTATGAAGGTGATCGCAATGAGCCTGATAGATACTGGAGCCATTGCCTTTATGAGTGGCGCCTGTTTGCCAGGTTTTCGCCATCGCACTTACCCAAGGTGCCACCGGAGTGGTTGTTCACCGTTTGGATGTATGATTTTTCTTTACTTTTTTTGAATGTTTTTGTATTTTCTTCAGGACATTTTCTGAATGTTTTTGGTATTTTTCTGATATGCAGGGGAGCCTGATGTTCTGTACACCTTAGGTATAAAACCGTTTGAGGTGCATGCTATTGATTGGATCTGCGAGCGGTTCTCCTTCTGAAGTAGCTAACTGATATGCCCCGGACCCAAACACAGCAGTGACAACATATGGGCCCAGCCAGTTTGATTCAAACTTGCCTTGATGTTCTCTGTTTGGTTGGTTGCGAGGATTTTCTCAAAGAACAAGATCACCTACCTCAAATGTACGAGATCTAACTCGGTGATTGTAGTTTCTACTCATGCGTTGCTGATAGGCTTTGAGATGATTGTATGCAGCTTGTCACTTCTCATCTAGTAACTCTAAGTCCTGAAGACGGGATACTTTGTATGCTTCATCATTGATGAGATTGTGCAAGGAAACCCGTAAGGATGGTATCTCGACCTCAATAGGTAAGATAGCTTCTGCACCATAGACCAATGAGTAGGGAGTTGCGCCTGTAGGGGTCCGAATGCTAGTTCGATAGGCCCATAATGCTGGATTTAATTGAACATGCCAATCGCGACCGGCATCATTGACTGTCTTCTTTAGGATTCTCAATATGTTTTTATTGGATGCTTCAGCCTGACCATTGCCTTGTGGGTAATAGGGAGTGGAAAAGCGGTGTTGGATATGAAATTTCTCACAAAGTTCACGGACATCCTGATTTTTGAAAGGAAGACCGTTATCTGTGATGATGGACATGGGCACACCATACCGGCAGATGATGTAGTTGAGGATGAATGAGGCGATCTGCTTGCCGGTGACTTGGGTAAGTGGAACAGCTTCGATCCACTTGGTGAAATATTCGGTTGCGGTGATAATGAATTTATGGCCGTTGGATGAAGATGGATGAATCTTACCCACAAGGTCAAGGCCCCATTGACAAAAAGGCCATGGTGTTGTGATTGGTTGCAGTTCCTGTGCTAGTGCATGGATCAGGTTGCCGTGAACTTGACATTTCTTGCATTTCCTGACAAAGTAGTAGGAATCCTTTTCCATAGATGGCCAATAGTATCCAGCGCGCATGAGTTTCTTGGCTAGTGACGGACCACTTGAGTGAGTCCCGCAAATTCCTTCATGTACCTCTTCCAAAGCCTTTGTTATCTCATCTTGTTCCAGACATCGAAGGAGAGTACCATCAAGACTACGTCGGTATAGGGTTTCGGCAATAATGGTATATCGAGCAGTTTGGCGAATGAATGTTTTACGTTGGTTATTTGATTGGTTAGGAGGAAGGGTGTGATCACGGAGATAGGTGTAGAACTCACCGTACCATGGGGATTCAGAACCAACAAGGCGACATATCATTTCAGATTCGGGGATATCATAAGCGGGGATCCAAAGCTGTTCTACCAAGAACTCGTAGCGTGTTGAATTCTGTGGAAGATCTAGTAGAGATGCGATGGTAGCCATAGCATCACCAGCTTGATTCTGATCTCTTGGTATCTTCTCAAAGGTGATAGTAGTAAATGATGTCTTTAGAGTGTCCACCATTTGCTTATATGGCATGAGTTTATCATCTTTGGTCTGATATTCATCAGTTGCTTGTCGAATGACCAGTTGTGAGTCGCCATATACTTGCAGTTCTTGTAATTTCCATTATATGGCTAATCTAAGTCCTGTGATCAAGGCCTCATACTCTGCTATGTTGTTTGTGCATGGAAATGTGAGCCTGTAAGACTTCGGAATGCTATCACCCTGAGGTGTGATAAACAGAATGCCTGCCCCCGAGCCGTGTCTAGTGTATGAACCATCAAAATATAGTTTCCATGCCTGTGCTTCTGTGATCATGAATATCTCTTCATCTAGAAAATTGGAAATGAGAGGATGATCGCCTATGAGAGGTGCATCGGCCAACTGATCTGCAATAACCTGACCTTTGATAGCTTTACGGTCTACATACTCGATGTCAAATTCACTTAGAATCATTACCCATTTGGCCAAGTGACCTGTCAATGCTACTTTGCTAAGTAAGTACTTGAGTGGATCAATCTTTGCGATGAGTTGTACCTTGTGCGTCAACAGATAGTGCCGCAATTTAGTGGCTGCTAAGATTATTGCTAGGCAAGCTCACTCAATAGGTGTGTAATTGAGTTCATAGCCAACCAGTGTGCAAGAGATGTAGTTGTAAAGTGGAAAATCGCTGTCGAACCCTAGTTGGTCTCCCCTCTTCCAACTCCGAGGAGAGAGAAGGGAGGTTCGCTAGGATTCGATGGGTTTTCACTTAGGGGAGAGACTTTACATTCAAAAGAGGGGTTGAAACTCATAAGATCCAATCCCATACAATGTAAGATTGGATGCTAAATGAATTTCAAGGGTTTGGAAAGCAAGGCTACCCTCTTTTGTAAAGAATATTGATTAAGGAAATTAAGCTAAGAATGCATAGAAAGTCATAAAGATTCACTTATAAACTGAGTTTAGGTTATAGGATGAAGCTGCGGACCTGAAATTAGCAGTAAAATGTCGATACGGTGCTGTCCTGCAAATTTGAGAAAAAGTTGTCGGGACGATGGCGCCCGGCACCACGGTCCTCCGAAAAATCTGCGAAACGAAGGGAGATCAGTTCGTCTCTGCACCAGGATTCCAAATCTTCAATCTCAGCCGCGTACCTGCAACCTACACACAGAAAAGCGAAGATGATTGGGGGGTTAGGGATTAGGGGTTTGCCTTTAGGTCAAACCCCGGTTTTGGAATTAACCAAGAAATGAGCAAGAGCTGTAAATGTAAATGACTGTAATGTAAAACAAGTACTAATACCTTGTTCTAAGGATGTTGGTATCCTTATGTGCAAAGGTTTAGATGTTGTATGTTGTAGTATGTTGTAGCATGTAATAAGTGATCTCCTCTTCAATGGTTGAATCCTTGACTTGAATGCAACACTTAGCCTTGAATGGAGACTTGAAATGATCAATTGCTTGAATGCTTGAATGCTTGAGTATAGTTTCCATGCCTTTTCCATCATATCGAATGAAAGAGGAAAATGTAGTTTATATACTTGTCAATTAGGGCTGATAGACTGACTTTCCCGACCTTAGGCCGACCAGGGAAGTATATTTCCAAATTGCAATAAAAAAGACCCGATATCACTTAGGAGACCGGGCCCAAAATAGGACCCAGGGACCAAGGCGCTGGGCGCCATGGTCCTGGAGGACCAGGGTGCTGGGCACCCTGGTCCTGAGGGACCAGGGCGCTGGGCGCGCTGGTCCCACCTTCGGGACAGCAGGGTGCAAAGGAGGTTCAGGCCAGGGTGCATGAAAAATGCAGTTTTCAGTGTCGTGAGCAAGTTTTGGGGTCTCCATTCAGGTTGCGTGTTGCGTCGCCATCGTGAAGACCGAAATGCAGTCGAAATTGCAAGTGTCGCAATTTTAGGATGCTACATTTAGCCCCCACTTTAGCGAGAGTATGTATGCTCATACTTCCGGTAAAGTACAAGGAAACAACATTGAAAGACTTTCACCACGTCAAGGAGGCAAGATACACCAAGGCCCCAGTGGACTAAGGATCTTACGACTTCGATTGACAAAGTAAAAGGGAAGGTCACGAGGGAGAACCATGACTGTCAGTAGTAAGGCTCCCTCACTATGAGTCATGTAAAAGAAATACCAAAAATTTTCAAGACAAAGCTAAGTTCGCCAAGAAATTTTCAAGTATCTTGAAAGGATAGACAGGGTGTATGCCCCCCTACGTTAAAGCGATCGCACACGCCTCAACGGGGGTGATTGTTTTAACGTAGTGATACACATAGAAAATGAGAAAGGAAAGGAGCACGTTATCGCAAGGATTTAGCCCCCAAGTGTGAGATAAACCCAAGGATAATGAACACAAACACAAAGCACGAGGTGACTTCGCTTTCCTTGGGGTCAGTATACTGTATGATAAGTCATGTATATATCATATGTATGTATGCATAATTGTTCTTCATTCCCCAATCAAGGAAGGTCACCTAGAAGAAGGGAACACATGTGTCTTTTGAGTCAACATGAGAGAGATCGAGAGATCTCAATGCTTTGCATCGTCCTCAAGTAGACAACACTAAGGATGACAAATAGAAGAATGAGAATAACATATGGAAGAAGTAACAAAAGAGAGGGGGAGAGAATCTGCCATGCTAATGTAACTAGTCTAGCACATCATCTACCCCCCGATCTTGCTGATCAATGTTTCGGGAAGGCAGGGAACACGCTAGAGGAGGAACATCCAACACAGCAGATGGAGCTATCACAAGATCCAAACAAGGGCTATGTTCATGTTCTGAGCCACATTGTTCTTGTCTAGGAGCTAGGATAAGTGCTTTAGAAAATTCATTAGATAAATGGTTATCAATATCAACAAGTTCATATTCACTATCAGAAGCAAGAGGAGTAACATTTTCATCATGCATAACATTTTCATCTATATCATCATCAAGATTTATAAAAATAGGATCTTTAACTCGCACAGGATCAAGACCATCATGCATCTTATGTTTAGGAGATTTAGGCTCAATATCCGGCTGAGGAGAAAATGGAATAATGCTTGTTGAAGGTGTTTTTGGAGATTGTAAAGTTTGAGAAGCAGCTGCTTGAGCTCTAAGACGACGCTTTCGTCGACGTTCCCGTGCAGAACGATTACGTCTAGTCTTAGTAGGAAGTGTAGAAGATAGAGGAGGAGGAATGTTCTCATCCTTATCACTTGGGTGTTTAGGTTGTGGTCTCTTAGGCTGGATAATAGGAGAAGAAGAAGGTCTCTTCTCTCTATAAAAGGCAGGAGGAGGAACTGCTCCATATAAAGGAGGAATTTTTGGTTTAGGGAGAAGATCAAGTCCATCATGACGAGGAGGTATAGATCTACTCTTAGGAAGTTTATTAGGCATAGACATAGTCACATCCATGGGGACGGGTTGGGAATCTTCTTGAGGAAAGACATTAGTTTTATCTTTCAAAGGAAGAATTTCCTTCTCAAGAATGATAGGAATGTCAAGTTTAGGTGTTCTAGGTTCACTTAAAGATAGGATCATATCTGTTTTCCACTTTTGATAAGATTTAAAAAGATGATCACTTCGCGGAGGAAGAGATTGAAATTGTTTAGGCCAAAAGTAATCAATAGGAACACTAGATGTTCTTTCAGCTGGTTTAAAGAGACTATGATTGACAGTAACAAATTCACCATTATGGGGAAATTTCAAACACTTATGAATAGGAGAAGCAATAGCTTTCATGGAAGATAGCCAAGGATAGCCAAGCTTCACACGAAATTGTTCGGAAGAAGGAATAATAGCAAAGTTCACATCAAGAGATTTGTTATGGACCTCAATAGGCAATATAATAGAACCAATTGTAGGAGAAGAAAATGCATCAAATAGTTTCACAATCACATCTGTTTTGTCATATATCACTTGATTCAATTGCAAAGTAAAAAGAAATTCTTCAGTAATAACATTAACCATGCACGAAGGATCAATAAGCACTCCACGGCAAGGTGTATTTTTGACTTTTGCAACTATGTATAAAGGACCATCAGGTGCTCTAATGGTTTCACTAGAATCAAATGTGATGGAAGGTTCTTTAGGGATTTGTTGCTGCTCTACAAAGTTAATCACATTCGGAGACATAGACACAAGATCATCAGATGAGAAAGAGGAATCATTAGCCTCAATCGCATTAGAGGTATGAGAGCTATGAGAAGGTAATGGATCAGTGAAAATCTGAAGATTTTGGTTAGGAGGAGCTACAGATGTGTTGCCTTTATCATTCACTCCAGAAACAGAAATGGTATTATTATCAATCAAATCTTGAATTTTACCCTTTAAAGAAAAACATTTTTCATTATCATGACCAGGCTGACGATGAAAATGACAAAAAGCTTTGTTATCAAAATAAGGTGAAGTAATCTTTGCAGGATCAATTTGTCTTATAGGAGGAAGAGTAAGCACATTTTGTCCCAATAACTTATTCATAATATCATGCAATGATTCATTCAAAGGAGTATACTTTCTTTCTTTCTTGAAAAATTTAGAAATAGGAGGCACACCTGATGCTGCATTCACATTGTTGTTGATGATGTTTTCATTGAATTTGATGGAATCTTTGTTCGGTTTAAACTTCCCAAATGGTTGTTGACTGCTATCACCCTTATCACTCGGAGCCATAGGATGTGATTGTTCCATTTGACTCATAGCCAGTTGATAATTGTGAAGAGTGGCACACAACTGTTGGAAAGAAGTAAACTCAGAAAACAGAAGTTTGTCTCGAATGTCTTTTTGCAAATTAGAAATAAAGATTCTTTGAATATCATTATCAGGCACTGGAAAAGAAATTTGAGCATACAAATGCTTATATCTACCAATGAAATCAGTCACTTTTTCTTTAACACCTTGTTTACAATGCATTAAATCAATCAAAGTAACTTTAGGACTTATATTGTTTTGAAATTGTTGAATGAAAGCATTTGCAAGTTGTTCAAAAGAAGTAATAGAATAGGAAGGCAATGAGCAATACCATTGTAGGGCTTTGTCTCTTAATGTTCTGGTGAACAGTTTCGCAAGCAACCTTGGGTCGTAAGCAAAATCAGTACAAATTGTTTGAAAAGTCTTAACATGTGTTAGAGGATCTCCTTTGCCATTATAAAGCTCCAGATGCGGGATTTCAACATGTTTAGGAGGGATGGCTCGAACAATGTCAAGAGAAAGTGGGCTCGCAACATCAAATGTGGGCACACTAAACTTAGATTGGTTCATAGAGGCAATTTGTTGCTGTAAAGAAGAGACAGTTTGTGCAAGATTATTAATGGTAGCTTCGGTCGAAGAATTCATATTAGGTGTGTTAGATTGAGATGGAGGTGTGATGTTATTGAAAGAAGGTAAAGAGTAAGGTGGTGGCAACCTATGATAGTCAACCATAGGGGATGATTGGATAGGAGGAACACTACAAGGAGTAATGGAATGGTTAAATGAATTGCCCCCTTGCATCATGTTCATTTGTGAAGATGTAATAAGAACACTCATTGAAGGAAAGTACGAAGAAGTTGGATTGAATGAAGGAAGAGGGTTGATTGAAGAAGAAGGGTTGCCCCCATGACTGGTAATCACAGGAGGAATGTCTTGTATAGAGGTAGCCATTATGTTTGATGTAAAGGTAGGTATACTAGCAATAGGAGTTGTCAAAGGAATAGAATGATTGACTTGTGTAGGAGGTTGTGTATAACCTAAAGATTCAACACAACTCTTCATAGGCATCACATTCGAATCCACAATATGTGCAATACCACGCAAAACATCAATTCTATTCTTATCACTTTGAAGCATGCATTTTAGACCCTCAATTAAAGGAAGAGCTTGACTATCGGGATACTCATGAGACATCCATTGGTGAAAATCGTCAAATTGGTTATCCAATTTGGAAAGTTGTTCAATGGAAACTTCATGGAGAGCTTCTTCATCATTCGGAGGATTAGAGGAATTACCCATGTCCTCGTTAAAAAGGCTACTCAAATTAGGTTCCATCTCCTCGGTAGTTAAACCTCGGGAAGACTTAATTCTACGGCTTCGTCTAACGGGAATAGTATAAGTAGGGCTTATTGTTGTAAAAATCATGCACTAGAGAGAGAGAAAATATTTTGAATTTAGAGGTAGCAATTTTTAGTAAAAACAGCCAATCTTTCAGATTTAAGCTGTTAAATGCAATCACAACAGTCTCCCGAAATTTCAGAAAAAAATGTTCGGGACCGTGGCGCTTGGAGTGCAACACGGTCCTTGCAACTTTTTTCGAAATTTGCAGGGATGAAAGGTATGATGATTTTAGAGCTAATCTGAAAAAATTGAGTGATTTTACGATCTGTAGATAGGCCAAATTAAAGTTGCAATCTCAAAATTGAACCCTATCAAGATTATCGAAAAATGCAAAATTTTGAATTTTGAAAAAGAGAGGGAAACTGAAATTTTGAATTTTATGATTTTAGAGGGAATGTCAAGAGCAATGCAAATTTTGAATTTTGAAAATTGACTCAATTTCACGCAAAATTCAATTTTGAAAGCGGAAATCAAAGTTGTTGTAATTAAGCACTTAATTTCAAAAGCCACAAAATGCAAGAATTTGAATAAAGCACTGATATTTCGAATGAATAAAAACACACTTTTCAGATTTAAGACAATAAGAACACAATTTTGACACAAAATTTCAATTTCGATAATTTTTGAATGATTAGGAGCCTTAAACCAAGCAATCACAAGACCAACTTTGACTGTAATTTTGAAAGTGTTATAATTGACAAAATCAGCTAAAATTTTGGATTTTAGCAGGAAAATACAGCAAGATCTCGCTCCCGAAAGTTTGGAAAAAATGTCGGGGACGATGGCGCTCGGAGTGCAACACGGTCCTCGCAACTTTTTTCCAAATTTTCAGGGATGAAAGATATTGTGATTTTATTGCAGAATCCAAAGTTACAGCTGATTTGGAGATGTTTTGATCGGTCAAATTGTCGGACAAAGGTTGAATTAAGAGGGTTTCAAAAATTAGGGTTTTGACATTTAACCACTTAATTTTCAAAATTAAAGTACAGATATGAATTGATAATTTATAATAGAAAAGCAGATCTGAAGCAAGCATTAATAATTAAACATTTCGCAAGTTTAATTGCTTAAAAAGAAAATTTAGGGTTTTTATGCAATTAACCTCTAAAATTTTACAAAAGATCAAACATGGAAATGTAATCAAGGAATCAATTTTCAGATCTAATCATGAATAATCAGAAAGGATGTTCACGTCGGGTTCACCAAAATGTAAAGCAGAAAATCGCTGTCGAACCCTAGTTGGTCTCCCCTCTTCCAACTCCGAGGAGAGAGAAGGGAGGTTCGCTAGGATTCGATGGGTTTTCACTTAGGGGAGAGACTTTACATTCAAAAGAGGGGTTGAAACTCATAAGATCCAATCCCATACAATGTAAGATTGGATGCTAAATGAATTTCAAGGGTTTGGAAAGCAAGGCTACCCTCTTTTGTAAAGAATATTGATTAAGGAAATTAAGCTAAGAATGCATAGAAAGTCATAAAGATTCGCTTATAAACTGAGTTTAGGTTATAGGATGAAGCTACGGACCTGGAATTAGCAGTAAAATGTCGATACGGCGCTGTCCTGCAAATTTGAGAAAAAGTTGTTGGGACGATGGCGCCCGGCGCCACGGTCCTCCGAAAAATCCGCGAAACGAAGGGAGATCGGTTCGTCTCTGCACCAGGATTCCAAATCTTCAATCTCAGCCACGTACCTGCAACCTACACATAGAAAAGCGAAGACGATTGGGGGGTTAGGGATTAGGGGTTTGCCTTTAGGTCAAACCCCGGTTTTGGAATTAACCAAGAAATGAGCAAGAGCTGTAAATGTAAATGACTGTAATGTAAAACAAGTACTAATACCTTGTTCTAAGGATGTTGGTATCCTTATGTGCAAAGGTTTAGATGTTGTATGTTGTAGTATGTTGTAGCATGTAATAAGTGATCTCCTCTTCAATGGTTGAATCCTTGACTTGAATGCAACACTTAGCCTTGAATGGAGACTTGAAATGATCAATTGCTTGAATGCTTGAATGCTTGAGTATAGTTTCCACGCCTTTTCCATCATATCGAATGAAAGAGGAAAATGTAGTTTATATACTTGTCAATTAGGGCTGATAGACTGACTTTCCCGACCTTAGGCCGACCAGGGAAGTATATTTCCAAATTGCAATAAAAAAGACCCGATATCACTTAGGAGACCGGGCCCAAAATAGGACCCAGGGACCAGGGCGCTGGGCGCCATGGTCCTGGAGGACCAGGGCGCTGGGCGCCTTGGTCCTGAGGGACCAGGGCGCTGGGCGCCCTGGTCCTGAGGGACCAGGGCGTTGGGCGCTCTGGTCCCACCTCCGGGACAGCGGGGTGCAAAGGAGGTTCAGGCCAGGGTGCATGAAAAATGCAGTTTTCAGTGTCGTGAGCAAGTTTTGGGGTCTCCATTCAGGTTGCGTGTTGCGTCGCCATCGTGAAGACCGAAATGCAGTCGAAATTGCAAGTGTCACAATTTTAGGATGCTACAGTAGTATACAGTACACTCTTTGCCTTCTGCATCATGTTGTGCCAATAATACACCTAATGCTGTATTTGTTGCTGAGATATAAAGTAACAACGGTCTACTTGGATCTGGTGGCATCAACAATGGTGGATTCATGAGATAGTCTTTAAGTGCCTGAAATGCTTGCTGGCATCTGTCATCCCACTGAAAGCGGATGTTCTTGTGTAGCAGATGTGTAAATGGGTGACACTTATTAGCCAATTGTGCAATGAATCTTCGGATGGATTGAAGTCGTCCTTGTAATGTCCTTAGCTGACTGATATTCCTTGGTGGTGGCATGTCCATTATTGCCTTAACCTTTGCTGGATCGACCTCAATGCCTTTGCTTGAGACAATGTATCCTAGAAGCTTCCCGGAGGTCACTCCGAAGACACATTTCTTTGGGTTGAGTCGAACATGGTATTGTTCCAGTCTATCAAAGATTTGATCTAAGATGTGGAGATGTCCATCTCTAGTGAGTGATTTTGCTAGTAAGTCATCCACATAATCTTCCATCATAGTATGCATCATGTCATGGAAGATGGTGGTCATTGCTCGTTGATAGGTCGCTCCTGCATTCTTGAAACCAAAAGGCATTACATTCCAGCAATATGTGCCCCAGGGACATGTGAAGGCTGTCTTATGTTGGTCCTCTGGTGCGATTTTTATTTGATTGTATCTTGAAAAGCCATCCATGAGTGAAAGCATGGCATGTCCTACTGTCAAATCTACTATGATGTCGATATTTGGTAAGGGGAAGTCATCCTTAGGACATGCTTTATTCAGATCTCTGAAGTCTGTACAAATGCGGATGCCCCCTTTTGGTTTGCCAACTAGCACAATGTTGGAGATCCATTCTGCATAATCAATTGGTCTAATGAAACCAACATCCAAGAGTTTCTTGAGTTCTGTTTTGACTAGTACGACAATCTGAGGATGCATCTTACGAAGCTTCTGCTTGATAGGTTTGGCTCCTTTTGCTACTGTGAGATGATGCATAACTAAATCAGGATCAAGCCTAGGCATGTCTGCATATGACCATGCAAAGTTGATCTGACGCTTCTGGAAGAACTCTATGAATTGAGGCTGTTCCTCTGGAGTGAGAAGAGATGCCAGATGTATGATATGAGGGTTTTCAGGAGTCCCCACATTGTATTCTTTGGTCTCCTCAATGAGGATCGTTGATCATTCCTGTTGTGTACTAGCAGGGAGAATGTCAAACCCTTCATCCTCAGGCGCCTCAGAGAGGTTTTCACCGTTGGATATGCTCTTTCTTTTTACTTTTGTCGGATCAAACAGTGCCACAGTGTGGTTTTCACTGGAAGATCCATGTTTTAATGTTATATTTTTGCAGCTGAAGGGTTTGGCATCCACCCCGAAGTATGCTGCGCTATTAAGTTGAATGGCAAATCCAGCTTTGTGATCCCCGCTTGGTAGATTATCCCTTAATTCCAAAAAGTCAATGATAGCCTCATCGTTTTGGAAGAGGTCAAGACATGGGGGATTTGGTTGGTTCCATTCAATGAGTTCAGGGTGGATAATGGGCATTACTTCATCGATTTTAGTTAAGTGCGGGAGATGTATCAGTGAGGGTTAAGACAGTGTGGTGGAGGTCGTTGATGGTACTCTCCCTGTCAGAATCAGGCGTAGGATGAGATGTAGGGTCTGTGGAAGATGTTTCCAGCTCAGGTACCCAAGTGGTCTTTATCTGTGCTTCTCCGTAAACAGGAATGTCTTTGCGTGGCGGAGGTGGTGATGTGTCTTCCTCATCTAAAGTGTTAAGCTATATAGAATCAAATTCCCACTCATGTGAGTCGGTCTCTGAATCACTTTCCAGCATCCGATTGCTATACCATACTGGGATGTCGCTGGGGTTGAATACTGCAGGCATGATTGGTTTACATACCTTTGTGGTGATCAGTGCTGCAGGAACCGTGATGGGATTTAAAGGATTTGTCATTGGAAGTATCGACAGTGTTGATTTAGTGGCTTCTGTTGGAACGGCTGGTGCCATAGATGCTGCTGCAGGTTCCAATATAGTTGCTGCTATGAATGGTTTTAGTGATGTGATGACTACTGTGGATGGGATTACTGGTTCGATTGGTGGGATGTTTGGTACTGGTGATGGTTGCGGTGGAGTTGCAAGCCTCGATGGGGCAGTGGCAATATTGCTTGATGGTGCTTTGATTATGAAAGGTGTCCTCTTTGCAGTAGGTGGGCAAAATGGTTTGCTAGGTTTTCCTTTGAATCTGAGTTTAGGAAGGATCTCTTTTTCAAAGCCTAGGCCAGTATTACCTTTGGGCTTGAACTCTGGCAGCAGTGGTTGATTTCATCCTTGTTTGCAGGATTCCAAAGCACTCTGACCATCATACCCCATTCTTTGCATAATGAGGAGGCCTTTACCATACTGTTCCGTAGGAAGTGTAACTTGCGGTTTGTCAGTGGTGATGGGATCTTTATAGATCCATTCCGCTAGGTCCTCATCTTGTGTCTCTTCCTCTTGACTCTTTCCAAGGATGAAAGGCGTTAAGGCACATGCAGGCGTGATTAGTGGTTGCTGAAGTAATTGCTGTGGTTTACCATGCGTTCTAGGAGAGGTGGGCATTTGTCCCACACAAAAGAGTTGACTTAAGTTATATTCCCCGGGACCTTCCTCTGCGACTTTCATTTTAAGATTTTCTTGCTTGGGTATAGGGGTGTTCGAACTGGCAAGAGAGACAGGATTTACATATGATGTGGAAGAAATAGCTTCCCTATTATTAGGAACAGTAATCTCTGGTTGATGGCTGATATTATGGCAAAATGCGAAGGGATTTGCATCGCCCAGGATTGTGATCTCTGCACCATTATGTGGGAACTTGATACATTGATGGTAGGTAGATGGAACGGCTTGCATGGCATGTATCCAAGGTCTCCCTAATAATAGATTATATGGCAGTGGAAGGTCCAGAACCTGACAAATGATGTGCTTTACCACAGGGCCCACTCGAATGGGTAGTACCACAGCTCCTTTGGATGAACGCTCTGCATCATCATAGGCCTTGATGGTGATCTTCTTGCGAGGATCCACTGATTCTATTGCATATCCCAATGCTGTGACCAATTGCAGTGTACAAATGTTTAGGCCTGCTCCATTATCTATCAAGACTCGCTTGATCCTGTGTTGGTTGATAAATCCTTCAATGTGGAGGGAAGCATTATGAGGTTGTTGGAAGGAAGAATTGTCACTTTCAGAAAAAGTGAGACAAGGTGATGACTTTAGATTTCCAACCATGGCTTGAAACTGGTCCGTATTAAGGTTTGTAGGGACTGACGCCTCTTGGAGTGCTTGATCCAAGATAGTTTTATGAGATGGTGATAGGCGTAATAGCTCTAAAATGGATATGAGCGCAGGGGTTTTATCTAATTGTTCCACAAGATTGTATTGCTTTGGGGCGGAGGTGGTGCCTTGTGGAGCTGCCTTGATGGTGACTTTGCCGCGACACGTAACAACATTGCAATTGGAGGTGGGATTTTTGAAGGTTATAGTTGCAATTTGTTCACTGGCATCATATAGGTGATTTACAGTGTAGTTATACGCAGCCTGCGTATAATCAGTGGTATCAGTGCCTCGTCGGGAAGTGGAAGGACCCCTTTGATCTTGTGATGGAAGTGGATTCTTGAACATCAGATGATCATTATTTGTTGTTTTTGGGTCATGTCCTTCAATCTCAATTTCTCCTCGATCAATAAGATCTTGAATGAGATCTTTCAATCGGTGACAATTACTTGTCTTGTGTCCTCTTCCTTGATGGAACTCACAGTGTTCAGTATCTCTCCACCATGCTGGTTTGACTTGAGGCTCATAATTCGATAACTTAGGTAGAGTGATCAAATTCTGAGAAAGAAGTTGTCGCATCACTGTTTCAATGGGTTCCCCTAAGGGAGTGTATGTGCATTTTTGTTTTTGTGGACGAGGTCTTGGTTCATCATGAGATGTGATGCGACCTTGATTAGGAGGAACATTTGTGCTATTTTGAGGTGGAGGATTTTGCCCTGCAAATCGAACCACAGGTTGTATATTTTGGATAGTTCGAGCATCCACAACCCCATCATTAACGATATTTTTATTCTTGTTCCAGAAGTTTGGTTTATCACTATTGAAGCGCGGGTGAGGACCATCTTTGGGTTCATTAAAGATTTTGATGAGTCCTTTCTTGATGAGTGCCCTTTCACATTTTATATCCTTGGTGATCATATTGTTAAAAGAGTCTGTGTCTTTGACATCCAGGTGAAATTCCATTTCTTCGTTTAAGTTGGAAATGAAAATTTCCACTAGTTCTCGTTCAGGTAACTGAAGAGAACGTCTGCTAGACATTTGGCGCCATCGTTGCAGGAATACTGAGAATAGTTCACCTGGTTTTTGTTTGGTGTTGCATAGGTCAGCCATGGTGATGTCGCGTTCAATATTATAAGAGTAATGAGATAGGAACTTCTGGATGAGTTCCTCAAATGTTCTAATGCCACCTGGTAGTCGGGAAAACCATGATGTGGTTGTTCCTCCCAAGCTTTGGGGAAAAAGGCGCATTAGGTATGTGTCCTCATAAGCCACTTCAAGACAAGCAGAATGAAATTCTCGGACATGATCATGGGGATCCCCCTTCCCTCTATATTTTTCGAATTTTGGTGTTTCGAATCCTCATGGAAAAGGTGGCATATAAAGATTCCTATCAAACGGATAGGGACAGATGTCGTTAAGTGAAAATTGATTGGTCTTAACACCAATATGAAGTTGTTGGGCGAGATTCTCAACTTGTTGCCGCAACATCTCCATTTCATTTGGAGGAGGAGGTGGTGGATTACCTCGAGGAATGTTATATCTGATGTGATTTCTACCTCTTTCCTCCTCATGGCGACTTTGTCTTTCTGATGCTTGTCGTAATTGAGCAAGATCAAAGTCAGAGGGGAGTTTGGCTCCTTCTTGAGCGAGTTTTAAGAAGTGAGCATCCGCATTGCTCCTGAGAATTTCATCAAACAATCTGTTAAAGTGAGGGTTATGCTGAACCCTTTCGATTGTTGAAGGAGTGGGACTACTTGGGTTTTCATCATTTACATTTCCTCCAAGTGCTTCTTGAAATTCATTGAGGTTGTCCTCTTCTTCCTCAATTTCTATTTCTCGTTGCCTTGATCGCGATCGGGTTTGAGCCATTTTGTTTGCAAGTTTGTGTTTGAAGTTGATTGAAGATGATGATGAGTTTGTTTTGATGAAAGATGGATGATTAGTGGATTGTATGATATGTAGATCTCTAGCACTCTAAGGTAGATGTAACCGAAATTCCTTCTTTAAATTTCTTGCTTGTTTGAGGAGTTTTGGGATGTGATAAGGTGTAGAGAAATCTGAGATGTGTTACAGATTTTGACTACCTAGCAATGAGAGGATTCACTCATGAACTAGTTTTAACCTACGCAGATGTGTCTCTTAGGATGAGCTTATCCTAGATGTAGAAACAATCTAAAAGGTGATGTGTTGTATTTGATTCAAGCAATATCAAAAAAAGGGATCTTGGGACAAGAACCTCTGAATGTTTTGAGAGTTGGAACGGATTTTGATGATGAAGTGATGATGAATGAGTAAGATGATGGATGTTTTGTTTTCAACTTTCAATAAAAACTTTGTGTTACAAATGGAACAAACTCTACCTCTTCCCTTTCAGGCATTGGTGGCACTTCTCGAGCTGTGTTGTAGGTGATACAAATGTTTGGGAAGAAATTGGGATTAATCTTTCCTCCTTGATTTTTGTGATAACTCAGAGCTCTATATTGCATAAAGGCTCTGTGGTTCAATGATTCTGAATCAAACTCGTTTGTTTTACCTTGAAGGTATAGACGCATGCGATGTAGAAAGACTCTATGTGAGACAGAAATCTGTCTATTGAGATAGAAGAATTTCCTCCTTTTGATCAAAGCCTTTGAGCTTAATGGTCTCCTTTTCAAGTTGATATTCTGGTGACACTTCTTCTTTCGCAAGATGTGAAGAATGGTCATAAATTTTGACTCTTTGTTTGTTTGTACGTTGTTTTTGGTGTTTTTGGTTGTTTTTGAGAAATGTTGCATGAATACTTTGTTTTTGGGATTGATTTTCTGACTTTTTTTTTGACAAGAAAACAAAGCAAGCACACAAACACAAGAATGTTGCCTCAAAGGCACAAATGAGTATGGGTCTAGATCAACCCAATTCTTGGACTTGTTTTTGACTCTTCCTTTAGATTTATTTTAAGGTGTAGTTCCAAAGCCTGAAGTCAGCTCAATTTGCTGTAGGTCTGTAAAACGAACACTCTTCAAACACTTTTTATCCCTAAGGTCAAATGGCCAGTTGTGATAAATTTAGCCCACATCTTGATATTTCTTCGACTTTGGTACTACATACCTTATGAATCCCGCCGTGGCAGGTAAGGATGTGATATACTAAGTCTTGCACGAGCATAACAAATAGATGATCTCTATGATGGGGGAGTCACCACTTTTATCAAGCCACAAGTGACTTTTCAAAAAGCTATGTTTCTACTCAAGGAAATATGTATGGTGAGTATCTTGGGAGCAAAACCTTCTATGCTCTTGCACTAAATTATATCTCAAATATCCTCAATCAATAGAACAGGTGGGCTACTACTTAAAGGTGTTTAGTCATGTTCGATGGCTTTGGACATAAGTTCATTCTGCAGTGACTCACTTAAGAGCCTTGTAACTGGTGGTGGGGCCCATTTGTCCTTTCAGCCAGTTACACTGTAGGAACAACTATACCCAAGGCTACAGCTTTCGCTCTCACTTGATTTCTATAGCGGCTCGAAGGATTTACCGCTTGAGGTCGTTCCCAAGAGTATCGATCCCTTGGCAGGCCTCTCTTAAAAAGATAAAATTTTGAGTGTTACTAACACTTTTCTCTTGCACCTAGGACCACGAGAGCCAAGGGAGAGGATAGTGTGTGTTAGAAGTAGGTCCACTCGACTGACTTTTTGCACAAGTGTGCCAGATACGTAAAACACTTGTTCTTTTTAATCCAGCATTTGCAAAGATGTTTTAACTATTTGGAGATGTTGCTCCAACAGTCATGGTGTTCTTTTTAACTTCAAGGCAATATGTTTTGTAATCTAGAATTTGAAAGTCCTGGTCAACTTAATGAAAAACACGTTTTGCTTGAAGGAAAATTTATTTTTGCCAAAAATCAAAACAAGTGGATTGTTCTTTTTTTACTGTACCAAATTTTTGAAGTGTGGATTGTAAATTTTAGGTCCCAATTGATGCAATGAAATCAAAGTTGTGTTGTTAATTTTAAGCACCAAAAGGAAAATGAGGCCTAACTAGAAAACAATGAAATTTTTTTTTTTTTTTTTTGCTTTTAAGTTCTTTTTAAGCACTAAAAGGACAATTTTGTGATTCTTTTATAGTGAGTTGTTTAACCTGCATGAACAAAAACAAGTTAGTAAAAATTGGTGTTCATGGGGGGGGCTTCCACAAGCCTAAAATGTTCAATTTTTCAGTTACAAGTCAATTTAGACGACACTCTGTCGCAATAGCGCTAGTCTGTGTTTTTACAGAAGTGCTAATTTACATAATAGCACTAGTCTGCGTTGAGCAGAAGCGCTAATTTAAACAATAGCGCTGAAGGAATAGAAATGACAGAAAGACAGAAGCGCTATACTTTTCCCAATAGCGCTAGAAGAATCCCAGAAGCGCTAAAACAATTTCAATAGCGCCGAAACTTTCACAATAGCGCTATTTTAACAACAATAGTGCTAAAATAAAAATTGTCGGTAGCGCTAGAACGTGTTCAATAGCGCCGAAGCGCGACCTATGTGGCAGTTTCAACAAGAAAAAATGTTAATTTTCAAAAACATAATCAGAAGGTTGCGTGTTCGATTCACGTCGGGTTCACCAAATGATGCCCTCCTAAATGGCACAAGGTTAGTCTAAGATCAAAGAACACAAAACACACAAAGCATTAGCGTTAGTCAATCTAAAACTAAAACATATGAAGGCATTCCAAAAGAGACACTAAAAACATGCTAATGTATCTAACTAAAGAAGTAAAGATAATGAGACATCTCCAACTATCTCTTAGCATGATATTAGCTCCTTCTCCCTTGTTCCTCTCCTCTCCAAGTTCCAAAATAGTGTAGCTCTCAGCAGCTTTTTGCACTATGGATGCTTATGGAGGATTGAGATTTGTAGTATAGCTCCAAATATGAAATGAAAAGCTATTTTTATGCTAAAATGAAGTATTTTAACCAAAAAGACAAGATTTAGTTATGCTATGCTAAATGCTCTCTAAAAATGTCTATAGTCTAAATGCTTACAAGTTTTCAGGATCTGGATTATGAAGGAATGGGGTCTATTTATAGGAAAAATGGAGCAATGGATGGCCAGGATTGAAAGGTTTAATCAAGAGTCAAGCTTGAAAGTTGGGGATCCATGTGCACAATTGGCACCAATGGAATGGTGACAAATGTCAACATAGGGTTGGGTTGAAAGAAGAGGTTGGAGGCATTAAAGGCTTGAGAAGACCTCATGGTTATCTAAAGGCTAAGAGTCAAGCCTAAATTAGGATTACCCACTGGATTAGGAGTTAATCCAAGGATAAACCTTTGTGCAAATGATTAAGAGATAATCATGGTCAAAGCATTAATGGCCTGATGAGACCCTTGGGTTTAGTAGAGGTTGAGTCAAAACAAATGTTTTAACCATGTGGGAGGGTTTGGGTTAACCATTAATGGTTTTTGGAGACTTTGGGGATTAAGTGGTTGAAAGTTGGAAGCCTTTAATGGTTATCAAAGACTTTGAGGAATTAAGTGGTTGAAAGTTGGAAGCCTTTAATGGTTATCAAAGACTTTTAGACTTTGAGAAGTGACTCCGTTTTGCTTAGGAATGTGACAATATTTAGGGGATGGATTAGGCTAATTAGGAAGGGGTTAGAAGAATCTAGAAGGGGATTAGATTTTTGCAAGTGGATTTGGTGGGTGAGGGAAAATAGGATTTTATAAAAATAAAAATTCATTTATTTCAATAAATATGTGCAAGTTGCATTTGTAGGAAAATGCAAGTGGGGTGGGGATAATGATTTAAATAAACGTTTTATTTAATTTATTTAAAAGAGGAAAAGGGGATTTAATTAAATAAATAGATTTTATTTTTTTAATTGATTGGAATTGGATTTAATGAATTAATTAAAATAAATTGAATAATTTATTTAATTAATAGAAGAATGTTTGGGGATGAATTAATTAAATATTAATTTAATTAATTGATGGCTAGTGGATTTTTAATCAAATAAATACGAAATATTCATTTAATTAAAATGGACAGATTTATGTGACTACATGAACAATACGGATAATGTTTATTATGTTGAAGTTATAAGACATAATCTTTTGAGTGTAGGACAAATGGTGGATAAGGGATTTCAATTACAATTCAAGGATGGAAAATGCAAAATCATTACCAGATCTGGTTTGGATATTGCAACCGGTACACAGATAAAAGGTAATATATTTCATTTGAATTCTGGTGAGAAAACATGTTTGATCACACAAATTGATGAGAGTTGTCTATGACATAAAAGGCCGTGTCATGTGAATTTTGATTGCATTGTGAAGATCAGTTCAACTAAGGTAGTTAGAGATATACCTAAGAATGTGAAGCCCTATAATCCGGTATGTAAAGAATGTCAAATGGGTAAATAGGTCAGAACCTCTTTTAGGAGTATACAAGATAAATCTAATGATGTTCTTGATCTTATTCATACTAATTTGTGTGCCCCTCCTAGAGTTAAAAGTTTTCAAGGTGATAGATATTTCATGCTAATCATTGATGATTATTCTAGGATGATGTGGGTTACTTTTCTAAAGGAGAAATCTGAGGCATTAGAAAAGTTTAAGATCTTTAAGGATAAAGTGGAAATTGAGACAAGATTGAAGATTAAATGTTTGAGGTCAGATCATGGTGGAGAATTCACATCCGGTGAGTTTAATAACTTTTGCGAGAAGCATGGTATAAGGAGACAATTTTTTGCTCCCCAGACACCTTAGTAGAATGGAGTTATGGAAAGGAAGAACAAAACTACCTTGGATGTTGCTAGAACAATGCTGATGGAAGCTATTCTACCTCATATCTACTGGAGAGATGCAGTGAGCACATCGGTTTATACATTCAACAGAGTACATATCAAAGGAGAAACCGGTAAGACACCTTATGAATTATGGTTTGGCAATACACCTATAGTTAAGTATTTCAAAATATTTGGTAGTAAATGTTATATCAGGAGAGATGATATCATTGGAAAATTTGATCCTAGATGTGATGAAGGCATATTTATTGGTTATTCTAATGAAAGTAAAGCATATAGATGTTATAACAAGAGATTGCAGATAATTGTGGAGAGTGCTAATGTCAAGGTAGATGAGCTGAATAGAGGTCAAATCAGAGTTTATGAAAAGAAACAGTTAGTGAAAATGATTATATCTGAACCGGTAGCACCTTTACCAGAACAGAGTTTTGAACTAGTTACTCTGGTAGTATTAGGAAATTCTATAATAACTGAAGAACAGGGAAGAGGAACAGAGGCTCAGAAGACTCCTAGGTATGTGAGATTGAATCATTCAGAAGATCAGATCATTGGGGATAAGAACAATGGAGTAATGACAAGAAGAAGACTGGAAACTAATGAGGTATGTTTAATTTCACAAGTTGAACCGATATCAGTAATTGAGGCATGTAAAGATGAATATTGGTTGAAAGCTATGGAAGAAGAATTAGATCAGATAGAAAAGAATAACACATGGACTTTGGTTCCCCGACCTAAAAATAAGAATGTTATTGGAACTAAATGGGTTTTTAGGAATAAATTGAATGAAGATGGTCAAGTTGTAAGGAATAAGGCTAGATTGGTTTGTAAAGGATATTCTCAAAAGGAAGGAATTGATTATGGAGAGACTTTTGCACCTGTAGCTAGGATTGAAGCTGTAAGATTATTTCTTGCCTATGCTGCCGATAAGAACTACAAGGTTTATCAGATGGATGTTAAGTGTGCATTTTTGAATGGGGATCTTGATGAAGAAGTTTATATTGAGCAACCTGATGGTTTTTCACTATAAAATGATACAAACATGGTTTGCAGGTTAAGGAAAGCTTTATATGGATTGAAATAGGCACCTAGAGCTTGTTATGCAAGGTTGGATAAATATCTTTTGAAGCTTGGTTTTACTAAAGGTAATGTTGACAGTATTTATATTATAAGGTCATTGATGATGATACACTTATTATTGAAGTATTTGTTGATGATATTATTTTTGGAGGTGAAGATAAGTTGTGCATGGAATTTTCTAAGAACATGGAGAATGAATTTGTGATGTCTGTGATTGGGGAAATGAAATTTTTCTTAGGTTTGCAGATTACTCAAACTGACAAAGGTATTTTCATCTGGAAAACTAAGTATGCTAAGGAATTGTTGAAGAAATTGGGTATGGGAGATTCTAAATCGGTAAGTACTCCTATGCTTACAAGTGAGAAATTGACAAGAAAATATGTTTCCACGACGGTAAATCCTACAAGATACAAATCTATGATTGGAGGTCTACTTTAATTGATCCAGACTAGGCCTACCATAATGAATGTTTTTTGTATTGTATTGAAATATTTTAGAGTGATCCTAGAGAAAATCATGAGAGTGCGGTGAAAAGGATTTTTAGATACTTACAAGGTACATCAGAATATAGTTTGTGGTAGCCCAAGGATGATGACTTCACTTTATGTGCATATATAGATGCTGATTGGGCTGCAGATGTTGATGACCAAAAAATTACTTCCGCTGGAGCTTTCTTTCTTGGAAAGAAGTTGGTTTCATGGATCAACACGAAACAGTCATGTACCTCTTTATCTACTACTGAAGCTGAGTATGTTGCGGTTGCTACTAACTGTATATAGGTTTTATGGATAAAGAAAATGTTGAAGGATATCAAAGTGCATTGCACTGGACCGATAGTTATTCACTGTGATAACTCTGCTGCTATTGAGATATCAAAGAATCTGGTATTTTACTCTAAGACAAAGCACATATTTATCAAGTATAACTTTTTGAAGGAGAAGGTGGAAGCAAATGAAGTTAGATTGGTTTATGTGAACACTAAAGAGTAGATTGCAAATATTTTCACTAAACCTTTGCCTAAGGAATCATTTGAGTACTTCAAAGATAGATTGGGAGTTTCTGCCTCTCTGGTAGAAACTTGATTGATTCTTTTTGGCATCAGTCCGGTATGCATTATGAAAGATATTGTTCATTCTGACACTGATGTGGGGATGCTACTACTTAGGGGGAGTAGTCAGCTTTGTGATTCAATGGTTTATGTTTTTACTTTGATATTTATGTCAGATTTTTGGCATTGATGTCAAAGGGGGAGAGATATTGATGTGAAAAAGAAAAAGAAAACTTAAGGAGTTATATACATTAGTGGGAGAGATATATATGTAATTCAGAGCTTTACAAAGATATCATTCATAGGGGGAATTTTGTCTTTGTTTCAAAACTTCATTGCTATATCTTTATGTGGGAGATTGTTGGGTGTCTTCCATTGGGGGAGACTTGTTTGGCATTTTTTGGTACTTAGATGTTTTTCACATCTAGTGTTGCCATCAATGCCAAATGGGGAGATTGTTGGCCATTTGGATGAATTGATTGTGTTGCATTGATGTTTTTTCATTGATGTCAACATTAGCTATTTGGATGCTTTACTGACACCCTTCTGGTCCCGGTAGGTTGAGTAGTTTCTGGTTGGTTTGGATCTGGCATGATCCGGTAGGATCTGGTATGGTTTGGTTATTGAATTGGATTATTCATGATACTCATGTTCATATTCAGTTAGTTGCTTTTGGTTTGGTGATCGGATGCTATCCTGTTTTGCTTGCGGTTTCGGCGAGGGTTTCACCGACAGAGATTTTGATGAAGATCTTTGATGATATGCATAGGTGGTGTTGGTGCAGCTTGTGGTGGAGATTCAAGATGTTATTGATGATCATGCTAGAGACTTGGCGGATGAAGATCATTTCTTTAGCGTGTGGGCCTATATTGGGTCCCAGTTGATCTAGGTTATGGACCGGTTTAATGAAACGTGTGGATGGACCTCTTGATGTGTTTCAGGGATATCTTATGTGTTGGATATTATTTGTTTGGTCTAAGGCCGACATGTTTTGTAATTATGTAATTGGTTTATTGTCTCGTAGCTGACCTGATTGTTTATGGTTGAGGGTTTGTATATATAGATGTAAGATCTCATTGTAGATCATATATGGGAATGGGATATGGAGATGTGATGTGAGAATAATGTAATATCATTCAGGCAGAGGATTTGGTCGACTGTTGGAGATTGAATTGGGTTTATGTAAGAGGATTTAGTCCTCCAATATTGAGCTTAACCAGAATTGTACTCTGACATAGGAGATGCTATCTTTGCAGTTCAATCACTTCTTTGGATTGTAGTCTAGATTTATATGTAGTCAGTGAGAATCCTTTTGTGATGAGCAGTGCGCTCTAGGATGTTGGTCTTCCTGCAAGTGCATTCCCCTTAATTGTAATTCACATACTTACTACAAAAGTATTATCTGACTATGGGAAGGCTTCCCACTATGGTTTTTTCCTTTACCGGGTTTTCCACGTACAAATCTTGGTGTCATGTGGATGGTATTTATTCTTTGATTATTGTTTAAGCTTAATTGGTTTAACTGCTATTCCGGTATTTGGTTTAAGCATTCTAGTATTAATGTTTTGGGTTCCGGTATTAAAGTTTTAATTGCTAAATGTTTTGGTAATCTATGACAACTGATTCACTTCCCCCTCTCATTTGTCTTCCGGTTATTTGAATTGTCTAACATATTATTTGTAGTAATAGTTTGCGGAAGATTTTTTTAATTTTTTTATTAATTTAGTCACACTTCAATTTCTTAAGGGAAATTAATCTTGTATGTTGTGATTGTATGGTCATATTTTAGTGTATGTTCTTTATTTACACCTTTCAATGGGTGATCTTGGAGATCAAAAGCTTAAGCTTTTTTTTTTTTCATTTTATCTCAAGAAATCTAATTGAGTGTTTTTTTCTTGCATTTTGTGTGATCTTGGATGAGCAAACATGATTAGATAATCCTTTTAGGTGCTTTGTTTGTCTAGGGATTCGATCACTCTATCATTTTAATGGAGTATAAAAAATGGGGGCAAATCATTTGAAGATATGTATTTTGAAATAATTTTTTTTGTTGAAACTAGGCCTCTAAGAACTTTATACCATGGGGAATTGAAGAATGATTGGTTAATTTTTTCTCTTGGATATTTGACATTTTCTGATATTGTCTAGTAATTTTGGCTTCATATGACCCTATAGTACATTAACAATACACTTAACAATCATCATTCAAACTAGTCTAAGGCTAATTAACTATTCTTTCTTGTAGTGCAATGTATAGAGATCACATTGAGAAGTAACAACATACCCAATTTTTTGTGATGGTAGTAGGTCAAGGGTAAGGAATTCATAAGTTCTCTATTTTTTATGGTGTGATTGAAACTATTGTCACTACAAGTTTAGGTCCTTGAAAAGGGGTTGAGGCTACCCACTCCTCATAAGTGGTATATCTATTAGCATACAAAGAATAATACAATTGTGAATAATAATAATAGGTTTTTATCATGCTTGTTGTGTCTTCACTATTGAGAATCATACATCCTCTAGTTTAAAGTACTTAACATCCAAGTCCTTTAAATTCTTATTGAAATTGTTTGTTTCAAATGTTGCCAAAGGTCAAGTTTTCCAATCCAATCCAATATTCCACATCCACCCGATCCACTACCTTAATCATCCCATCCAAATTATTAAATCCAATTGATATCTTTGATCCCTTCCATCTAACCATCCCTTTAATTAATCTAATCAATTTTCCAACCCATCCTACTTATCTTTCTTATCATTCTAGTCCTAGTTAATCCCAGGAATTAAGATTTCTAATTATATTAATCCAAATTTAAATCCCTCCAATATAATTTTTCATCTAATATTACCATCCATCTAATCAAATCCATTTAACTAAATACATAATCTAATCTCTAATCCTACCTATTCATCTTACCTCTTCTTTCTAATCATCAATCTCTAAGCCATAAATTGACACCAAATATTTGTCATGCCCAAAATCAAACCATCAAATCAATGCTTCCCTGAGAATTTAGACTAGCTCAAGCAGGTAGTCAAGTTCCTTATTGAGAAACTCAATCTATCAAATCCATCAAATGTATTATTCCAATTCATCCTCAAAATGATTCAATTTCATCCTTGAAGTTTTCATCTAAGGTCCTAAGTTAAAACCTTGAAAGTCCAAGCCAAATTTCATCAAAACCAATAATTTTTTTTTAAGTCCATAGGTAGGTGAATTTGCTACCTAGTTAACCAATTTTTGCACTAAATCATTATTTTTCACCTAAGCCATTTCACCCTTTAGTGCATTTGTATCATCTGGTGGTATATATAGTCTAAGGACTATCGATTCCTTCCCCCTTCAAATAAATTTTTTACAATCATAACTACTGAAACCATCTAAAGTCACATCATCTGACTCAGTAGCAATCTTAATCATGAATCCATTTTATTTTGATGAGTCCCCTTGTCATATCCATCCATTTAAAAGAATGATGATGATAGTATTGTTGATCAAGATAAGTGTGGAATCGGTCCCCTTGATGACATCATCATAAGAAAACTTTCAAAAATGATCCACCACTTACTAGTCCAAAATCTAATGCCTTTCAACCAATAATTGGCTAGCACAAGGTACCTTGTTTCATCTATATTCATAGCCATTGGTCACTCTTACAACACATTTGACAAGTGAAATCCCTCATTTTATGAGGTTCCTATCACCTCTACCATTTATTCAAATTCCTTATACCATTATCCACCCACCCATGCACTTATCCTCCATGTAATCCTAAACCATCCAAACCATTCTTTTTGATATTTTTCCAAGGACTAAGCCCAAATTCCAACAATGTGAAGTTATAGTACCCAAATAATCCAAGGCTATCTACATAGATTGATGAGTGTACCACCCACCAAACAATTGTCATTTCCTTAAAACATTTAACACCATTCAACCCATCAAAAATATCAAATCCCAATACCTTATCTCACCATCTACCTAATGAAAGAACTCTTAACTCCTCCCCATCCCCTCATCAAAAAAAATATAACCATGTTAAGATATTGTTCCAAATCATGCCAAATCATCTCTCTATCCCAATTAAGATCCTTACATCTTATTGTTGCATTTTATCAAAGAAATATAACACATTATTTTGCATTAAATCACATGTGGCATCTTTGCAAAGTATCTCATAAACACAAGTAACAACATCATATATGTATGAAAATATCTTTTATATAACACCACTAGAATAAAATGTGGTGTACAATAACATGTCTCATAACCCTAAAAATGATGGCTAGAAAAATCCGTGGGTTCTGGTGGTGGTGGCCATGAAACAAATGGATATCTATATGATTCTATAGAACATGAGTGATTCCTAGAGCTACTCCATGTCAATAATCTTTGGAAAAAGCCTTTAAGCTCCATTGCCTCTACCATGACACTCATATACTAACACTGCAAGTGATATCTCTTATCTTGCACTTGATCCACCTCAGTATGAAGGGAATTTAGATGAGAGAAACCTACCATTCTCTCCCCATACGCTACTCTTAGTTATGCCATTGTCTCAAAGATTTCCATGTACCATCTTAGCCACATAGGTCATTTGAAACCTATGGGTGAACCCACAATAGTGGGTTACACTTTTTTGGACAATTTGTTTTTACTTTTTTAATCCAAAACAAAAAATTTACACCTTTCAATCGAATATAATGTTCGATTGAACAAAAAATTGCGTTCGATCGAATGTAGTGTTTGATCAAAAATATTTTACGAGTTTTTTTTGTAATTATTTTATATGGTTCTATTGAAAAATTACCTTTTGATCAAACCCTTTAATTAGGGTTTTATTGTTTTAAAAGTATAATTGTCAAACATGGCAGTTACTATCATTTTCGATGGCCCCATCGATCATGTGAACCTTGGAACCTCTGAATGTGCAATTTCTTCACCCATTCTTGCCAAAAAAACATTCTTGGTTGGTTATTTTTAATTGTTTCTTATTAAATTTATAATTTTATAATTTATATTTTATTGTAAATACAGTGGTTTATATGTATATATATATATATGTATATATATGTGTATATGTATAGTTAGAAATTATATATATATGCACATGTGTATACACACATAGACATATATATATATATATATATAGAGAGAGAGAGAGAGAGAGAGAGAGAGAGAGAGAGAGAGAAAGAGAGAGAGAGAATGTCCATCACCAAATTTCTCCCCATGTTTGGGGAAGGAACATCCATTAATATTCCCTATAAGACACACACACACACACTCTAGATCCCCTTAAGACTCTCTCTCACACACTCTCTCTATCGCCTTATGAATCTCTCTCTAGATCTCTCTCACCCTCTTATCTCTCTCTCTCTCTCCCCCCTTTTTCTATATCCCCTTAAGACTCTCTCTCTTTAGGTATTTTTAGTCTTTTGACCCTCAAGACTCTCTCTCTCTCTCTCTCTCTCTCTCTCTCACACACACACACACACACAAACACACACACACACACACACACACACACACACACACACTCTTTAGGTCTTTTTAGTCATTGAACCCTTAAGAATATCCCTCTCTCTCACTAGGAATTTTTATTCTCTCTCTCTCTCTCTTATTTGGCACACATGACCATGCTTCAAATTTCATGCAATTACTCAAGAATTTAAAAGCATATCTTAGATCTACTAGTATGAAATTGATGCATGTTTATGATTCAAATTTATGAAATTTATGCATGTTACACATGTGTTTATATGATTGATGCATGTTATGTTCTCATGTGTGATGTATTAAAATTGTTTAGATCTACTACTATATGAAACTTATTGCAATGTTTATGATTCTGAAAGCTAGTTTTATATTTTATCAAGATATCTAGATTTAAGAGTAGATTTAGAATTTATTAAATGGAATTAAGCACATATATTTAAATAGTATATAATTAATTTGAATGTATCTAGTACAATTTGTTGGGAAAATGGTGTCCCAACCTTGCATTTACATGAGGTTACTATTTATAGTAAGTTTTCATTTGATCACTAAATGGTGTAAAATTCTTCCCAAAGCTTTTGGTTGGCTAGATAAGCATGCCGATAAATTTTCGTCGGAAGATCATAGCTAGTTTTGAAGATATTAAAGTTTTCATTTTCGAAGGGTGTGATGAAAGGTTTAAATTTAATTTTGAGGACTTTCGAGGCACCAAAATACTCTAAAAAGTGGGCGTAAGTGGCTAAAAGGGTTACCATAGAGCACTTCACAAGTTTTCCAATGCTTCAAATGGTTATTCAATTGGACACACAATGAACAAGTTATGGCCTTTGGAAGTTTGGACTTCTGAAATAGGAAAATATAAAATGCATCTGACACATAAATGATCTGTAAAAGGGAGGAACATATGTTGATGTGTGTTTTGACACATCATAGGGAATCTAGAATGGAGATAAGGTTGACTCTACTTTATTGGGAGGTTTTAGCCCATGGTTTTGTAATATCGTTTGACAGTTTCTTATATTGTATCTCCTATATATGAGGTGTGTGAGATAGATGTTGTGTAAGAGTCTTATGGCTATTGAGTTATCTCTTAATCTCTGATTAATGGTACTCCTATGAAGATTTTTCTCTGCATGTATATTGTAATCTATTATTGATTGCTAAATAATATATTGAGCTAATTTTGAAGTGTGGGGTTTTTCTCCCGAAAGGGTTTTCCCCACGTAAATCACTATGTTGTGGAATGCATGATATTATGTTTGTTTCCATTAAGTTTTTGTAACTTCGATAATGATCTGTAAAATTTTTACATTACTCTTCTCTCAAGGTTAGTGTAGGAAGTTGTTCTGCTACTTAACTTCCTTACAAGTGGTATTAGAGCCTGATCACCTTAGGTTTTAGTTGTGGGTTTTTTGAACTAATCTAGATTTGAGTGGGAGCTTGTGCAGAAGATAATTTTTGATCTTGTTGCAGGAATTTTCAGTTGGCAAGTTCGTTAGGGAGAACATAGGTGGATAATTTAATGGTAGTAATTTTGAGATGTGGAAGTTGAAGATGGAAGATTTGCTAATATATTGAGATTTCTGGGATGTCATTGATGCGAATGTCTCAAGACCTGTAAATCCTACTATGGCTGCTCAGTATGATGTTATGGATTGAAAAGTCAAGGGTCTAATCAAATTTTGCTTGTAGAATCTATTCTAATAAATATACATGAAGAGAAATCTCCAAAGAAGTTATGGACTAAGCTTGGTGAGATGTATCAAGCCAAATCTTTATTAAATCAAATTTTCTTGAGGAAAAAATTGTATTCCTTGAAGATGGAAGAGGGTGGATGAATTGCAGACCACTTGGAAGAATTTAATATGTTGGTGACTCAATTTGTATTTGTTGGTGTTAAGATGGATGAAGAAGAGAAATGATAGATCTTTCTTTGTTCTTTGCCTAATTCGTGGGATTCTCTTGTTATGGCTATCCGTAGTACTTCTATTGTTTTCAAGTCTTAAGATGTGGTGGATTCCTTACTTGGTCAGGAGATGTGGAGGAAGGTATCTATCAGTTTGAAGGAAGCCCTAAATATTTGTGGAAGACCTAAGGAAAAAGGCAATAAGAATGAGAAACAGAATAAGTCCAAATCTAGAGGGAGATCTAAGTCTCCTAAAAAGTCAAAGTCATTTGTTGGAATTGCGATAATTCAGGTCACATCCATAAGGATTGCAAAGAAGAAAATATGAAGAAAAGAAAGAAGTTTGATTCTGATTTTTAGTCTGAGAAGGAAGATGGTGATGCATTCATTGTAGCTTTGGCTACTTATGCAAGTAATGATGCATGGTTAATTGAATCAGGTGCATCTTTTCATATGACTTCCAATAAAGATTGGTTTTCTAAATATGAAGAATTTAATGGAGATAAGGTGTACTTGGGTGATGATTCACATTTAGACATTGTTGGTCAAGGTAAAGTTAGAATCAGGTTTCTTGATGGTAGAATAAAAATGATTAGCGGTGTGTTGCATATCCCTGGATTAAAAAGAAATTTATTATCTGTGAGAAAACTGATAGATGTCATTGTGCAAGTAGTCTTTTTTGATGCAGGATGTAAGATGATTAAGGGTGCTAAGTGATTTCTAGAGGTGTCTTGTTCAACACTTTGTATAAGCTAGAGGCATACACTGTTGAGTGTAATAGCACTTCTATAAAAAGTAAATTTTTGGATACTTCATCGAAAGATTTGAGGGTTTCACCTTTAGCAAATGGAGATGGATTTTGGGTGCCTAAAGGTTCTCTTTCTTCTGAAGCAAAGTTATGTGCAAAGAAGACTATGTTATAGCACTAGAGACTTGGCCACATTGGAGAAAAGGGTCTAAGGTGTTGGAATACAATAACACTGAGAGGGGGGGGGGGTGAATCAGTGTTATACTAGAATGAATAATTTTAGCCTTATTAAAACATGCATACACCAACTGGTATACCGGTACATACAAAATTGAAAGAAGTAAAGCAATCGATAACCCAATCACATAAATGAGAAACATAACACACAAAATTATACATGGAAAACCTCAAAGAGGAAAAATCATGGTGGGATTTGTGACCCACAATATCAATCCACTGGCCATATGAAGAAATTTTACAAAATATAAGGGGGCTCATACTTGCAAGAAGGCTTACTGCCTAGAGCACACTGCTCAATCACAAAAGGAGCCTCACTGACTACATATAAATCTAGACTTCAATCCGGAGAAGTGTGTGAACTGCTAAGATAGCATCTTCTATGCCATAATATAGTTCTGGTTAAGCTCTATCTGTTCTGGTCTGAAACCCTAAACCCTTTACCGGAATAACCCTTACATAAATATCCTCACATACATGATCTCTTTGATATATCTCGCATCATATCACATCCACATCTTCAATATCATTACAATACCTTATCCATATCAAAATGATCTAATCCATTTGACCTATATACCCTATACAACTTATCATGCCTTATGTCGGCTTACAAAGATTATTACAATATCAAATTACATGTTGGATAGATAACATAAATACATGAATATCAAAATCAATTGTCGATGTCAGAACCAAGAGATGTTGGCCTCCAATACTGATAACCATATTCTAGACCATGTCGGCCTGCAATGCTGGTAACCAAAGAAATCCTTCTATCCCGCTGGTGCTGATGTCAGTAAAGTGCCTGCCGATCCACCACTGAACCAAAACATGAAGCAAAAACAATATACCATGTTTCCATCAATGAAAACATAGTGAAACCAACCAATTGAGTGTCAATTGCCAACAATCTCCCCCTTTTGCATTGATGGCAACACTCATGTGAAAAATGGTCAAGGTTTCATCTATCAGTTTCATCCTGCCTGCTCCTCCTGAACTGAATATTCATCAATGCAAAATGCTCCATACTCCCCCTAATGTATACAACTCCTCTTTTTCATTTTTACATCTATATCACCCCCCCTTTGACATCAATGCCAACAAAAATATCAAAAAGAATGTCAAAGATCCAAAACTGTACAATGAATGACCCAAAATATCTTACCAGAGCTTAACAAATTTGAAATTTTTTGGATAAGCCTTCTCCAATAGCTCAAGATAAGTATCCCAAATAGATTTGAAAGTGTCAGAAATAGATACAAGTCCATTTAGTATATGTGCAAAGGAATTTTTCTCATTTAACTCTGTCAGTGTGGGCTTCCCAACCATATCCATACATTCCTTCTTGTGTACACTGAGTGAATCCAACTGAGGACTCACTAAGCCTCTAAGACTTCTGGCTCTTCTTATGATTTTGTCTTTTTCATTCTCAAGAACAGAAATTTGGGCTTCCAAAACCAAAATTTGACCATCAATGGATGTAGTCAATGAATTTAATCCATCAAAAGAATTAGCTATACCTGCAATTTTCTCCTGAAATTCCTTAATCTCTTTATCCACATTAACTGTAAGTATATCCGTGTTGCAACATACTCTGTATATATTTGTACACTGCTTCAAAGAATTATCTATCAACTTCAATTTCTCATCAATCTTCTTCTTCTCAGATTCAATCAATCACTTGATCAAAAGTAGCTCTCGTAGCCTGTGTGAACTTCTCTAGTGCTTGCCTATTTGAAATCTGCTGCAAGGATTGAAAATCCTTTGAAATATGCCCAGTAATTGTCTTAAGCTTGCCAGATGGGCTCGCTTCCATGTTAAACTTGCAATCCAGGACTATTTCGTGTAAAACAATGATTAACTGATCAATAATCCCTTTATCCATAGATCCCTCCTTCATTAATTTCTATGCAGTCATCATCACGAGTTCAGTAGGACTCATCATGGTTATGTTTTTCTTTACAACCTGCGAGGTGTCAATTGACAACAATGATGGACCAACTACCGGTTCCCTACCAAATTCTCCTTTCTTTTCCTCTGATGATTTATCCTTAATAGTTTCCTCACTTACATAGGTGGCTTCGCCACTTGGTGCAATCTCTGTAACTGCCGGTTCCCCTATAGGAACTATAAACTCAACCTGTACATTTGTATCCGGAGGACAGTTATCCTCAACATTAGTATCTTGTACAATATCAACCTTTTCACTTTCTGTATTTGCCGGTGTCTCAACATTTGTCTGTACATTTGTATCTACCAGGGGATTGATTTCCACTATCCTAATGTTCTTCAAAATTGAGGGTGAAGTACCCATAATACCCTTTCCTTTTCCTTCAACCGAGATGTCTGCAATATCTATCTTTGATTCTGGTGAAGTAAAGAAACCTCTGTTCTCCTCAAAGAACTTAGCCCATGCCTTTTGAGTCTCCTTGATTATCTCATTTACCCATCTTAGCATAAGACTGGTTATTCTATGTTTGCTGTTAAAGACCTTTCTATCTGCCACCTCAAGTGTCTTATCCATTTCTTCTAGAGTATAGAAACACAAAAAGATAACAACTCTTGAATTTTAATATGCTTGTCTTCCTATATTGCCGATAACCTCCTAGCATCCAACATATCATATAGTTGTGATGGTATTTGGTTTTCAATTTCTATCAAGGCTTTCTTATAAATATCCAAATATAACAATACTGCCTCCTCTATCTCTCTTTGTTCAACATTATCTAAATGATCATAGTAAAACTGTACATTCTTTAAAATGCCATCCTTAGTGATTTCATCTACTGACTCTGCACAAGTTTTTGGTGGAATGATAGTTACATTACCAGATTGAATAGCCATGTCGATGCCATTCTTCTTCTTCCTTTTTGCAGTACCAGATGGAGCTGAAGTGGTTACTTTTGGTGCTTTCTTATGTACCAGTAACTTAAATGTAACCTTCCTAACTAGTTTCTTTTTATCTTCTACCTTGGTTTCCTATGCTTTCTTCCTTATGACCCTCTTGAAAGCCAAGGGTGTATCATCCTCAGATTCAAACTCTGCTATAACAGGCTCAATGTGTACTTCTGGGTCCTTCCTCTTCCTGCCTTTCTCTAGGACATTATCAATCAATGCTTTGATGGCTTGTGAAACCTTCTCAACAATTTTTCTTGCTTTTCCTTCCTACTTCTCTCTCTTCTTTCAGTTGAACTCTATTTCAACCTCTTGTGTCTTTTTCTTTACAGTACCACTGGGATTCTCAGCCTCATAAATAGGTGCATCAATCAACATTTTTGCATAAGCATCAAGGATCTATGCATCAACTTCATAGCCCATTTCCTCAATCCAAATCTTCTGGGGTTTAACCGCTTCCATAAGTGTTTCAACTTTCTTCACCATGAAGCATATGTCAGTTGAATATCTTTCAACAATATGCTTAGGAACCCTTTCCCTAGACTTCATAGACTTTTGGGATCCCTTAAAAAATCCCCATACCTTATCATCTCTCTGACTTCCTAAAGTAGCAATTGACTATTTCAATTGTCTTCCTACCGAGATATCAAATGCCCACTGTCTCTTCCCAAAATCGGGAGTGTCATTCATGAAAAATAACATTAAGCAGACAATTAAGTTTCCATAGCAGAAAGTTCCTTTCTTTTCACCTGTAATCTTTCCTTGGTTTATCAATAGTTCATCTAACATCCAACCACATAGATCCAATTTCTCATTTTCTCTCATCATTTAGTAAGCTACAAAAATGCAGGAGCTAGAAATAGAATTTAGACAGTTTTATTGAGTTACCTTGTATCCGATGATCATGCTACTGAATTTGATGTCTGTGTCGGTAATAGTGCTTATTCTCATAGATCTCCTGTCTGATGTCACACTAGTGATTTTGTTGACATAATCATTAGAAACCTTCTTTTCTAGATGTTGCCTAACTTGAGGTAAACCAATGATTTCCCTGATGGCTTCCTTGGTGATCTTGTAAGGTCTATCCAACTAGATAAACTCCCAATGTACTCTTCTCAAAACATACCTTATGATTTCATCTTTGAATTCTAGAATGTCTAGAATGCCGGTAAATCCTAAGTCTTGAATGTGCTTGTATGCTAGTTTAACATTTCCAAAATCTCTCATAAGCTCGCTCATGTACATGATCTTTATATTAGATGTACCCAAATCCTCAATGTGACAATGTATGTATGCCCTAATATCTTAAACATAAACAACTCCCTTTGGAACACAAGAAAATGCTCCAACCGAATCTTCCAGGGTAGCCACATGTGGATACCGCTTGAAAATTGGCCTAGGGTGGTCCTTGACTTCTACTATAGTTAGATTTGCAACAAAGATAGGAATATATGATGATCTCACTTCCATGTTTAAAGATAAATACTTGTTAATCACTTTCGGTGAAACCCTTAACAAATTTTTCCAGTCGTCAGTGAAATCACTCAAGAAGATATTTGATTGCACTAAAATGCCTTTGATCGCTCTGAATCACTTTTAATCACACTAAAATCACTCTAAATGCAAGGTGATTAAAACTAAAGTGAATTTGACCTTTTATCCTCCAAGAAAAACCCTAATCTTTCATTGACATCAATGACTATCGGTGAAAGATACCAGATCTCGAACAAAACATCTCCATGCTGGATGAACATCTCTAATGTCTAGAACATCTTCTAGAACCTCTTCCTGGGGCATATGCAACATCTTCATGAATTTTTCCTACCCCTAAGGCACCTGCCATAGTTACCGAATGAGCTACCTGTCGGTGCAAGAGCAACCTTCTCTGCCAGCTAAGTAACCGGTGCATTCTCATCCACTGATTATTCTTCAGTCTTCCCGACCCATCTTTGGATATGATCTTGCCAGATTTCATTGATCTTCTCTTTCCCTTTCTCATTTGATCCTGTATTACCAACTAGTGGATTTCTTCTTCTACAAAATTTAGCAATATGATCAATCTCATTACATGCATAACATGTAACATTGTTCTTTTGAATTGCTTTTCTAAAACTAGTGAAATTGCTTGACTTGCACTGATTAGCCATATGTCCAAACTTTCCACATGCATAGAATTTAACATTCATTCTACAATCTTCTATCTTATGACCATACTTATTACATTTAGAACATTTACCAGGAGCATAATCAAGGTTCTGATTTTCTCTGTTTCTACATTGCCTAGCCATGTGACCAAATTTATTGCAAACAAAACATCTACCATTAAATTTATAAGAATTAAACTGCCTTACCGATGCCTTATGGTTTTGATCTTCATTAGCAGTACCGGAACTCTATCCTTGCTCAAATCCAAGTCCACTGGAATCTCCAATCTGTCTTTGTCTCTTCAATAAATCATCTAGTTGTGCTGAACTAATCTTGAATTTTTCTTTATACTCACTTGCAGTAGTTAGATCATCTTTCAAAATTATCATTTGTCTCTCAAGCTCTTGTTCATTACTCTGGGATTGTACTAAATCAGTTCTCAACATATCATTCTCATGAACCAACCTACCACATTCTTCAAATTTGTTCTTCAGAGATACAATAAGTTTTTCTTCCTTTTTCTTCTGGCCTTCAATCTCCTTAAACATCCTCATAGTTATAGATTGCATTTCATTTCTCATGACCATGTTCTCCTGACTTAGTTTTTGACATTGTTCCTTAAGTGCATCTTTCTCTTCATCATCTTGATTTTGAAAAAGTTTCTTCCTCCTAGCTTGAATAGATGATAGCCTCTCTTGTAGGACAAGAATTAATTCCTTAGAAGAATTCAATTCATCTTGTAGCTTCAAGTTCTTCAACCTTTCAGTATCATAATCTTCAAGTGCCATCTCAAGTTGCTTCTCCAAGTCCATATCCATGGATTTCAGATTCAGGATCTCCCTCAAGCTGTTAAACTTCCTCCAAGGCACAAGGCTCTGATACCAATTGTTGGAATCCAATAACACTGAGAGGGGGGGGGGTGAATCAATGTTATACCGAAATGAACAATTTTAGCCTTATTAAAACATGCATACACCAACCGATATACTGGTACATACAATATTGAAAGAAGTAAAGCAATCAATAACCCAATCACATAAATGAGAACCATAACACACATAATTATATGTGGAAAACCTCAAAGAGGAAAAACCATGGTTGGATTTGTGACCCACAATATCAATACACTGGCCATATGAAGAGATATTACAAAATATTAGAGGGTCTATACTTGCAGGAAGGCTTACATCCTAGAGCACACTGCTCAATCACAAACATATAAATCTAGACTTCAATCCAAAGAAGTGTGTGAATTGCTAAGATAACATCTTCTATGCCAGAATACAATTTTGGTGAAGCTCTGTCTGTTCCAGTCTGAAACCCTAAACCCTTTACCAGAATAACCCTTACATAAATATCCTCACATACATGATCTCTCTAATATATCTCACATCATATCACATCTACATATTCATTATCATTACAATACCTTATCCATATCAAAATGATCTAATCCAACTAAACCAAAATACCCTATACAACTTATCATGCCTTATGTCGGCTTACAAAGATTATTACAATATCAAATTACATGTCGGCTAGATAACATAAATACATGAATATCAAAATCAATTGCTGATGCCAGAACCAAGAGATGTCGGCCTCCAATATCGATAACCATATTCTAGACCATGTCGACCTGCAATGTCGGTAACCAAAGAAATTCTTCTATCCTGTCAGTGCCGGTGAAGTGCCCACCAGTACACCACTGAACCAAAACATGAAGTCGAAACAAGATACCATGTTGCCATCAATGACAACATAGTGAAACCAACCAATTGAGTGTCAATTTCCAACATAAGGACCTTGAAAAATAAAAACATTGTTGAAGGTTTGAATGATTGTAATCTTGAATTTGATTTCTGTGAGCATTGCATTTATGAAAAAAAATTGCGTTCAGTTTTACTCGAGTTCTCATAAATCTTGTGGTGTTTTGGATCTTATTCATTTTGATGTGTTTGGTCTTATAGATGTTCCTTCCATTGGAAAATCCACATATTATGTGTCATTTATTGATGATTTTAGTAGAAGGAAATCATTATACTTTCTAAAGAGTAAATATGAAGTTTTCAATTGTTTTAAAGAATTTAAAGCAATGGTTGAGTTGCAGACTAGAAAGAAAATTAAATGTTTGAGGATTGATAATGACAGTGAATTTTGCTCTAATGTTTTTGATAGATTCTGGAAAGACTGTGGCATTAATAGACAAAAGACAACTCAATATTCTCCATAGCAGAATGGAGTTGTAGAAAGAATGAACACGGCATTGATGGAGAAGGCTAGGAGTATGTTGAGTGGTGCTGGTCTAGACAAAAAAAAGTTTTGGGTTAAAGCTCTTGCCACTCCTTGCTACTTGATTAATAGGTCTCCTACATCAACTCTTGTTGATAAAACACCCATGAAAGCATGGTCAGGTCACAAGGATTCATTGAGATATCTTAGATTTTTTGGTTGCGAGGCATATGCACATATCTCAAAGGAGAATCAAACAAAGTTGGAGAACAAGGTTGTGGTATCTTCATCGGTTATAGTTATGGTGTAAAAGGATACAAGGTTTGGGACCCTATTGCACAAAAGGTAATTCATAGTAAACATGTTATTTTTAGAGAAATTAAGTCTCCTTCTATTATATTGCAACTAGAAATGACTAAGTAGGAATATGTGATTCAATTACCTTCTATGCCTGAAAGAGTCTAATGAAGACCACTTGATAGGCAAGAAGTTGAGGAGAGCTCATCTAGCTTCGAATCTTCAGAAGAGGAGGAAGAACCTCCAACTCATCTTGTTCAAATCTCTACAAGATATAGAGAACCACCTAAAAGGTATTCACTTGATAATTGGAGATGTATTTTTATTTTGAACACTAATGTGGATGAACCTAGATCTCTAGAAGAGGCATTGGGTATGAATGAAATAGAATACTGGAAGATTGCCATGAAAGAAGAAATTACAACTTTGAAAAAGAATGATACATGGTATCTTGTACCATTGCCTAAAGGATAGAAGTCTATTGGTTGCAAATGGGTTTTCAAGAAAAAGATTGGTTTAGATGGAAGCATTGAGAAGTATAAAAACAAGGTTGGTTGCAAAAGGCTACTCTCAAGATGAGGGTGTTGATTATGGTTAGATATTTTCTCCTATTGCAAAAATGACATCCATTAGATTTTTTCTTTCTATTGTTGCTACTTATGATTTAGAGGTTGAGAAAATAGATGTGAAAACTGCTTTCCTTCATGGTGATTTGGAGGATGATATTTATCTAACATAGCCAGAGCATTATGTGGTGAAAGGTAAAAGTAATTTGGAATATAAATTGAAGAAATATTTGTATGATCTCAAACAAATTCCTAGGATGTGGTACAAGAAATTTGATACATATGTGTTGAGTTTGGGATTTGAACGTTCTAAATGAGATTATTGTGTTTATTGTAAATCTGATGGTGATAATTTCCTATACATTATAATATATGTTTTTGATTACGTGAAAACATGTTTTGAAGGGGTACTAGAACCTTTTATAGTAAATTAGAAAAGAGATAAAACAAGAAAGGCCCAACTAGAAAGAACATAACAACAAACAGAAACAACTGGCAGAAACAAAAAGCCAACAAGAGAACCAAAAGTAACAAAAGGAAAACACAACGACACCAAAGGGACAACCTAAAGCATAGGACGATAGAACTAAGATAAATTATAAAGAAGCTCCACAACCTCTTTCTGTAGCTGAACCATAGAGGCAACAACACTCTTGAGATCATCTAGTTCCTCAGCTTGCTGAGCCATCTTTGTCATATTCACCTGGGTTCTTTCACCAGGCATAGCAGCCACACCTTTAGGGGTCAATTCCTTGTTCTCAGAAATATCCAGTGTATTCTTTTCTAGCTATATTTATTCTAGTTTGATAATCAATACTCTGAAATTATCTACTGACGCTTTCAAAATTTTGTGGCTTTGTTCTCCTATCTTCTTTAGGGTTTCCTCATGAGTGTAAACCCTCTTTTCTAGCTCATTGAACCTAGCCTCCATAGCCTTGAATTTGGAACCATAAGCCTCAGTAATAGCCTCCATATCACTGATGGCTTTTGTTAATTCCACTAGATTATCAAGCAAAGAACTGAGATTACCTGTCCTGACAACTTCCAGAATGTCTATTTTCTTTGAAGAGGCCTCCTGTTTAGAATTCAAACTTTCAATCTCTGAGTAGACCCATTTTATAATGTTATAAAACTCCATCACCCCATTCTTCACAGTGAGATGCATAGCTATGGGAGAATCACTGTTATCCTTATTGAAGTCTAAAAAATCAATATTGTCCTCTAGGGTTTCCACATCAACAATTGTGACTTTGTCTTTAGTAGGCAAAGTCTCCCCTTCCGCCACATTCTTTTCCTGTTTCTCCACACCATAAATCCATCTATTAGGAGCCAAAGGAGGAGAAGGGGCCTTTGATGTACCAACCTCCTTCTCTAGGCTGATATCACTGATAGTTGGACTGCACTTAGTTTTCTTCTTAGGTGGTGGGGTGGCATTTTTACTATTAGTCTCCATACCATCATCATCCTCGTCATCTTCTTCAAACCAGCTGTCTTCCTCCTACACCTTTTTCCTATTTCCCTTAACCCCTTTACAGGAAATATTTCTACCAGACCCAAAAGCCATATCTTTATCCTTCCCCTTTTCGGTTCCCTTAGCAGGGGTATCCATGTCAAAATCACCTTCCAACTTTGTATCACACCCCTCATCTTCATTATCATCTGAGATCTCTGACTCCTTTTCCAAGGTGGAAAACTCAGTGATAGAGTGTTGAACAGAGGTGGCCTTAACATGAGTATATAAAAGTAACATTAACCATTCATGCATGGGAATATTAATATCCAGGCTAGCCCTAAAATCCTTTATACTAGTGTTCAAGGAACAATACGGGTAGAAAGGAATTGACACCATATCTTTGTGGCAGAAGTGATTCAAGAGCACAAAATGGTAGCCATAAACATGAGAATATCTACCATCAAGAGTGACATATTGCATCACAACAAACAAAATCCATGTCCATACATTTTTAATCACCTTCGGCGAGTAATAGGTCTTGCTAGATTTCACCAATTTGGCTTTCTCAGAGTCTTCCTTTGGGAACCGCTTAATAGCCACCTCTATGAGCTTTCTATCCCTAAAAAAATTTTTGCCCTCCATTGACATCCTAGTAACTTCAACAATCATTCCTTCATCAATTTCCACCTTCCTTCCACCTATGGTGATTCTTCCCTCCTTTGAATTCTTCTTGAATAACCTGGTAACAGTGGGTTTTTGCCAAGAATTTGCTCCATATACCATGTCATTTTAGTAGCTTCCAGAATAGCCCACACTGTCGGCTTCTTCTTCCATTCGTCATAGGTAAGCGGTTCAATCCTTGTCCTGTTGCCTCCCATTGTATCCACAATAGAATTTATCACACCCTTCACAACACAGAACATGACAAAAACATGGGCCAAAATATAGAGAATAGGAACACTTGAAAAAGAAATGGACACCCAAAAGGTATGTAAGGTCTTGTCCTCATTAAATGCTAGCTCATCCTTCAAGTGCCACCCTTTACGATTCATTATAGAAACTTTCATTGATAAGTATGTTGTTGTCATCACTTATTGCTCCCTCTTTGCCATGCAATCTGTTGTAAATGATTATGGCACAGGCATCATTAGGAAGATCCAACTCACCTCTCCAGTAGATCATTTGATCGGCTTGAAGAATTATGTTGGCAGCCCAGTGAGCCATGGCATTGATCTCTCTATAACCATGTGAAATAACACACTGCTCAAAGGAGTTAATTATCTTCTTGGTTAATGATATAATATTTTTGATAGTCCATGATGTGGGGGAAAGACCCTTAAGCCATCTTATGATGTTATTTGAATCTCCCTCAAGCCAAAATTTTTTATAACCCAAAGTTTTAGCAAGGGTAAGAGCTTGGTAAGATGCCATGACTTTGACTAAGTGGTTGGTATGAGATCCCATGGGGAATGCCACCGCCGCAATACAATAGCCAACTTCATTTATTATTACTCCCCCACACCCAGCTGACCCTGGGTTCCCCTTGGCCACCCCAAATAGTGCATTATATGTTGATGATATGTTATTCATTGGTAAAGGGAAAGGTATGATTTCAAAACTAAAGTCTCAACTTGCTGCTAAATTTGAAATGGCTAGGCTAGAGTATGTATGTGAATTATTTAGTTTTACAGAGGTTCAACATACAAGATTGTAGACCATTATGTGTTCCATTCATAGCTGGGATGAAATTATCTATTTTAGATTGTCCTACATCTCCATCATAGATGGAAGACATGAGCAGAGTGCCTTACCAGAGTGCAGTTGGAAGTTTGATGTATGCTATGGTCTATACTAGACTAGACATTGCCCAAGAAGTGGGAGTTATTTCCAAATATATGTCTAATCCTGGCATAGTTCATTGGGATGTAGTCAAAAGAGTATTCAAATATTTGAAGGGTACCTTAGAGTATTCTTTGTGTTATCATGGTAATTTGGTTGGAGACATGATTTCCCTTGATATTCATGGTTTTGTGGATTCAGACTGGGCATGTAATATTGATAGCAGAAGGTCCACCGGTGCTTATGTGTTTAATTTATTTGGTGGTGCAATTAGTTGGATGAGTAAGCGATAGGTTTTGGTTGCTTTGTTCACTACAAAACCAAAGTATATGGTAGCTACTTATGCTTGTAAAGAATCCATTTAGCTTAAGAGACTATGTTTAGATATTGGAATAAAACAAGGTGCAGTAAATGTTTTTTGTGAGAGTTAGAGTGCGATCTACCTAGCTAAGAACCCAACATTTCATGCGTGGACCAATCACATTGATGTCCAGTATCATTTTGTCAGAGATATGGTTGAAGATAGCAGGGTGAAGCTTGTCAAGGTAGAGACTTTTATGAATGTTGCAGAGTTTTTAACTAAGGCTATGAACACATAGAAGTTCAAATGGTGTTTGTGGTCTATGGGCCTCATCGCCCCTAGCAATTAATTTATTGTGTAGATACTCCCTTTGCTCTTGCAAGGTGTTTGACAAGTGGGAGAATGTTGAGAAAATGGTGTATCGACCTTGCATTTACATGAGGTTACTATTTATAGTAAGTTTTTGTTTGAGCATGAAATGGTACAAAATTCTTCCTAAAGCTTTTGGTTGGCTAGATAAGCATGTCGGTAAATTTTTATTGCAAGATCATAGCTAGTTTTGAAGATATTAAAGTTTGCATTTGTGGAGGGTGTGATGAAAGGTTAAAATTTAATTTTGAGGACTTTAGAGGCTCCAAAATGCCCTAAAAAGTGGGTGTAATAGGCATAGCAGTTTCAAGGTGATAGAGCATTTCGTGAGATTTCTGACACTTGAAATGGTTCATCAATCAGACACACGATTCACAAGTTATAGCCTCCAGAAG